>NC_088407.1:22986649-23184149 GCF_034236695.1 Oncorhynchus nerka
TTCCACTGTGTGCGTAATGTTTTAGTGTGTCCTGAACTAACCCATGTTTCCACTGTGACCTGAACTAACCCATGTTTCCACTGTGACCTGAACTAACCCATGTTTCCACTGTGACCTGAACTAACCCATGTTTCCACTGTGTCCTGAACTAACCCATGTTTCCACTGTGACCTGAACTAACCCATGTTTCCACTGTGTCCTGAACTAACCCATGTTTCCACTGTGTCCTGAACCAACCCATGTTTCCACTGTGTCCTGAACTAACCCATGTTTCCACTGTGACCTGAACTAACCCATGTTTCCACTGTGACCTGAACTAACCCATGTTTCCACTGTCTGCGTAATATGTTAGTGTGTCCTGAACTAACCCATGTTTCCACTATGACCTGAACTAACCCATGTTTCCACTGTGACCTGAACTAACCCATGTTTCCACTGTGTGCGTAATGTTTTAGTGTGTCCTGAACTAACCCATGTTTCCACTGTGACCTGAACTAACCCATGTTTCCACTGTGACCTGAACTAACCCATGTTTCCACTGTGCGTAATGTGTTAGTGTGTACTGAACTAACCCATGTTTCCACTGTGACCTGAACTAACCCATGTTTCCACTGTGTGCGTAATGTGTTAGTGTGTCCTGAACTAACCCATGTTTCCACTGTGACCTGAACTAACCCATGTTTCCACTGTGACCTGAACTAACCCATGTTTCCACTGTGCGTAATGTGTTAGTGTGTCCTGAACTAACCCATGTTTCCACTGTGACCTGAACTAACCCATGTTTCCACTGTGACCTGAACTAACCCATGTTTCCACTGTGTCCTGAACTAACCCATGTTTCCACTGTGACCTGAACTAACCCATGTTTCCACTGTGACCTGAACTAACCCATGTTTCCACTGTGTCCTGAACTAACCCATGTTTCCACTGTGTCCTGAACTAACCCATGTTTCCACTGTGACCTGAACTAACCCATGTTTCCACTGTGACCTGAACTAACCCATGTTTCCACTGTCTGCGTAATATGTTAGTGTGACCTGAACTAACCCATGTTTCCACTGTGACCTGAACTAACCCATGTTTCCACTGTGTCCTGAACTAACCCATGTTTCCACTGTGTCCTGAACTAACCCATGTTTCCACTGTGACCTGAACTAACCCATGTTTCCACTGTGACCTGAACTAACCCATGTTTCCACTGTCTGCGTAATATGTTAGTGTGTCCTGAACTAACCCATGTTTCCACTATGACCTGAACTAACCTATGTTTCCACTGTGACCTGAACTAACCCATGTTTCCACTGTGTGCGTAATGTTTTAGTGTGTCCTGAACTAACAAATGTTTCCACTGTGACCTGAACTAACCCATGTTTCCACTGTGACCTGAACTAACCCATGTTTCCACTGTGACCTGAACTAACCCATGTTTCCACTGTGCGTAATGTGTTAGTGTGTACTGAACTAACCCATGTTTCCACTGTGACCTGAACTAACCCATGTTTCCACTGTGTGCGTAATGTGTTAGTGTGTCCTGAACTAACCCATGTTTCCACTGTGACCTGAACTAACCCATGTTTCCACTGTGACCTGAACTAACCCATGTTTCCACTGTGCGTAATGTGTTAGTGTGTCCTGAACTAACCTATGTTTCCACTGTGACCTGAACTAACCCATGTTTCCACTGTGGGCGTAATGTGTTAGTGTGTCCTGAACTAACCCATGTTTCCACTGTGACCTGAACTAACCCATGTTTCCACTGTGACCTGAACTAACCCATGTTTCCACTGTGACCTGAACTAACCCATGTTTCCACTGTGTCCTGAACTAACTCATGTTTCCACTGTGACCTGAACTAACCCATGTTTCCACTGTGACCTGAACTAACCCATGTTTCCACTGTGACCTGAACTAACCCATGTTTCCACTGTGTCCTGAACTAACCCATGTTTCCACTGTGACCTGAACTAACCCATGTTTCCACTGTGACCTGAACTAACCCATGTTTCCACTGTGTCCTGAACTAACCCATGTTTCCACTGTGACCTGAACTAACCCATGTTTCCACTGTGTCCTGAACTAACCCATGTTTCCACTGTGCTTAATGTGTTAGTGTGTCCTGAACTAACCCATGTTTCCACTGTGACCTGAACTAACACATGTTTCCACGGTGCGTAATGTGTTAGTGTGTCCTGAACTAACCCAGGTTTCCACTGTGACCTGAACTAACCCATGTTTCCACTGTGACCTGAACTAACCCATGTTTCCACTGTGTCCTGAACTAACCCATGTTTCCACTGTGACCTGAACTAACCCATGTTTCCACTGTGACCTGAACTAACCCATGTTTCCACTGTGACCTGAACTAACCCATGTTTCCACTGTGACCTGAACTAACCCATGTTTCCACTGTGTCCTGAACTAACCCATGTTTCCACTGTGTCCTGAACTAACCCATGTTTCCACTGTGACCTGAACTAACCCATGTTTCCACTGTGTCCTGAACTAACCCATGTTTCCACTGTGACCTGAACTAACCCATGTTTCCACTGTGTCCTGAACTAACCCATGTTTCCACTGTGACCTGAACTAACCCATGTTTCCACTGTGACCTGAACTAACCCATGTTTCCACTGTGTCCTGAACTAACCCATGTTTCCACTGTGTCCTGAACTAACCCATGTTTCCACTGTGACCTGAACTAACCCATGTTTCCACTGTGTCCTGAACTAACCCATGTTTCCACTGTGACCTGAACTAACCCATGTTTCCACTGTGTCCTGAACTAACCCATGTTTCCACTGTGTCCTGAACTAACCCATGTTTCCACTGTGACCTGAACTAACCCATGTTTCCACTGTGTCCTGAACTAACCCATGTTTCCACTCTGACCTGAACTAACCCATGTTTCCACTGTGCCCTAAACTAACCCATGTTTCCACTGTGACCTGAACTAACCCATGTTTCCACTGTGACCTGAACTAACCCATGTTTCCACTGTCTGCGTAATATGTTAGTGTGTCCTGAACTAACCCATGTTTCCACTATGACCTGAACTAACCCATGTTTCCACTGTGACCTGAACTAACCCATGTTTCCACTGTGTGCGTAATGTTTTAGTGTGTCCTGAACTAACCCATGTTTCCACTGTGACCTGAACTAACCCATGTTTCCACTGTGACCTGAACTAACCCATGTTTCCACTGTGACCTGAACTAACCCATGTTTCCACTGTGCGTAATGTGTTAGTGTGTACTGAACTAACCCATGTTTCCACTGTGACCTGAACTAACCCATGTTTCCACTGTGACCTGAACTAACCCATGTTTCCACTGTGCGTAATGTGTTAGTGTGGCCTGAACTAACCCATGTTTCCACTGTGACCTGAACTAACCCATGTTTCCACTGTGACCTGAACTAAGCCATGTTTCCACTGTGACCTGAACTAACCCATGTTTCCACTGTGACCTGAACTAACCCATGTTTCCACTGTGTCCTGAACTAACCCATGTTTCCACTGTGTCCTGAACCAACCCATGTTTCCACTGTGTCCTGAACTAACCCATGTTTCCACTGTGACCTGAACTAACCCATGTTTCCACTGTGACCTGAACTAACCCATGTTTCCACTGTGACCTGAACTAACCCATGTTTCCACTGTGACCTGAACTAACCCATGTTTCCACTGTGTCCTGAACTAACCCATGTTTCCACTGTGCCCTAAACTAACCCATGTTTCCACTGTGACCTGAACTAACCCATGTTTCCACTGTGACCTGAACTAACCCATGTTTCCACTGTCTGCGTAATATGTTAGTGTGTCCTGAACTAACCCATGTTTCCACTATGACCTGAACTAACCCATGTTTCCACTGTGACCTGAACTAACCCATGTTTCCACTGTGTGCGTAATGTTTTAGTGTGTCCTGAACTAACCCATGTTTCCACTGTGACCTGAACTAACCCATGTTTCCACTGTGACCTGAACTAACCCATGTTTCCACTGTGACCTGAACTAACCCATGTTTCCACTGTGTCCTGAACTAACCCATGTTTCCACTGTGACCTGAACTAACCCATGTTTCCACTGTGTCCTGAACTAACCCATGTTTCCACTGTGTCCTGAACCAACCCATGTTTCCACTGTGTCCTGAACTAACCCATGTTTCCACTGTGACCTGAACTAACCCATGTTTCCACTGTGACCTGAACTAACCCATGTTTCCACTGAACTGTTTCCACCTGAACTAACCCATGTTTCCACTGTGACCTGAACTAACCCATGTTTCCACTGTGTGCCCTGAACTAACCCATGTTTCCACTGTGACCTGAACTAACCCATGTTTCCACTGTGACCTGAACTAACCCATGTTTCACTGTGCGTTGTGTTAGTGTGTACTGAACTAACCCATGTTTCCACTGTGACCTGAACTAACCCATGTTTCCACTGTGTGCGTAATATGTTAGTGTGTCCTGAACTAACCCATGTTTCCACTGTGACCTGAACTAACCCATGTTTCCACTGTGACCTGAACTAACCCATGTTTCCACTGTGCGTAATGTGTTAGTGTGTCCTGAACTAACCCATGTTTCCACTGTGACCTGAACTAACCCATGTTTCCACTGTGACCTGAACTAACCCATGTTTCCACTGTGACCTGAACTAACCCATGTTTCCACTGTGACCTGAACTAACCCATGTTTCCACTGTGACCTGAACTAACCCATGTTTCCACTGTGTCCTGAACTAACCCATGTTTCCACTGTGTCCTGAACTAACCCATGTTTCCACTGTGACCTGAACTAACCCATGTTTCCACTGTGACCTGAACTAACCCATGTTTCCACTGTGTTAGTGTGACCTGAACTAACCCATGTTTCCACTGTGACCTGAACTAACCCATGTTTCCACTGTGTCCTGAACTAACCCATGTTTCCACTGTGTCCTGAACTAACCCATGTTTCCACTGTGACCTGAACTAACCCATGTTTCCACTGTGACCTGAACTAACCCATGTTTCCAATATGTTAGTGTGTCCTGAACTAACCCATGTTTCCACTATGACCTGAACTAACCCATGTTTCCACTGTGACCTGAACTAACCCATGTTTCCACTGTGTGCGTAATGTTTTAGTGTGTCCTGAACTAACCCATGTTTCCACTGTGACCTGAACTAACCCATGTTTCCACTGTGACCTGAACTAACCCATGTTTCCACTGTGACCTGAACTAACCCATGTTTCCACTGTGCGTAATGTGTTAGTGTGTACTGAACTAACCCATGTTTCCACTGTGACCTGAACTAACCCATGTTTCCACTGTGTGCGTAATGTGTTAGTGTGTCCTGAACTAACCCATGTTTCCACTGTGACCTGAACTAACCCATGTTTCCACTGTGACCTGAACTAACCCATGTTTCCACTGTGCGTAATGTGTTAGTGTGGCCTGAACTAACCCATGTTTCCACTGTGACCTGAACTAACCCATGTTTCCACTGTGACCTGAACTAAGCCATGTTTCCACTGTGACCTGAACTAACCCATGTTTCCACTGTGACCTGAACTAACCCATGTTTCCACTGTGTCCTGAACTAACCCATGTTTCCACTGTGTCCTGAACCAACCCATGTTTCCACTGTGTCCTGAACTAACCCATGTTTCCACTGTGACCTGAACTAACCCATGTTTCCACTGTGACCTGAACTAACCCATGTTTCCACTGTGACCTGAACTAACCCATGTTTCCACTGTGTCCTGAACTAACCCATGTTTCCACTGTGCCCTAAACTAACCCATGTTTCCACTGTGACCTGAACTAACCCATGTTTCCACTGTGACCTGAACTAACCCATGTTTCCACTGTCTGCGTAATATGTTAGTGTGTCCTGAACTAACCCATGTTTCCACTATGACCTGAACTAACCCATGTTTCCACTGTGACCTGAACTAACCCATGTTTCCACTGTGTGCGTAATGTTTTAGTGTGTCCTGAACTAACCCATGTTTCCACTGTGACCTGAACTAACCCATGTTTCCACTGTGACCTGAACTAACCCATGTTTCCACTGTGTCCTGAACTAACCCATGTTTCCACTGTGACCTGAACTAACCCATGTTTCCACTGTGACCTGAACTAACCCATGTTTCCACTGTGTCCTGAACTAACCCATGTTTCCACTGTGTCCTGAACCAACCCATGTTTCCACTGTGTCCTGAACTAACCCATGTTTCCACTGTGTCCTGAACTAACCCATGTTTCCACTGTGACCTGAACTAACCCATGTTTCCACTGTGACCTGAACTAACCCATGTTTCCACTGTGACCTGAACTAACCCATGTTTCCACTGTGACCTGAACTAACCCATGTTTCCACTGTGTCCTGAACTAACCCATGTTTCCACTGTGACCTGAACTAACCCATGTTTCCACTGTGACCTGAACTAACCCATGTTTCCACTGTCTGAATATGTTAGTGTGTCCTGAACTAACCCATGTTTCCACTATGACCTGAACTAACCCATGTTTCCACTGTGACCTGAACTAACCCATGTTTCCACTGTGTGCGTAATGTTTTAGTGTGTCCTGAACTAACCCATGTTTCCACTGTGACCTGAACTAACCCATGTTTCCACTGTGACCTGAACTAACCCATGTTTCCACTGTGACCTGAACTAACCCATGTTTCCACTGTGAATGTGTTAACTAACCCCATGTTTCCACTGTGTGCGTAATGTGTTAGTGTGTCCTGAACTAACCCATGTTTCCACTGTGACCTGAACTAACCCATGTTTCCACTGTGACCTGAACTAACCCATGTTTCCACTGTGAATGTGTTAGTGTGGCCTGAACTAACCCATGTTTCCACTGTGACCTGAACTAACCCATGTTTCCACTGTGACCTGAACTAAGCCATGTTTCCACTGTGACCTGAACTAACCCATGTTTCCACTGTGACCTGAACTAACCCATGTTTCCACTGTGTCCTGAACTAACCCATGTTTCCACTGTGTCCTGAACCAACCCATGTTTCCACTGTGTCCTGAACTAACCCATGTTTCCACTGTGACCTGAACTAACCCATGTTTCCACTGTGACCTGAACTAACCCATGTTTCCACTGTGACCTGAACTAACCCATGTTTCCACTGTGACCTGAACTAACCCATGTTTCCACTGTGTCCTGAACTAACCCATGTTTCCACTGTGCCCTAAACTAACCCATGTTTCCACTGTGACCTGAACTAACCCATGTTTCCACTGTGACCTGAACTAACCCATGTTTCCACTGTCTGCGTAATATGTTAGTGTGTCCTGAACTAACCCATGTTTCCACTATGACCTGAACTAACCCATGTTTCCACTGTGACCTGAACTAACCCATGTTTCCACTGTGTGCGTAATGTTTTAGTGTGTCCTGAACTAACCCATGTTTCCACTGTGACCTGAACTAACCCATGTTTCCACTGTGACCTGAACTAACCCATGTTTCCACTGTGACCTGAACTAACCCATGTTTCCACTGTGTCCTGAACTAACCCATGTTTCCACTGTGACCTGAACTAACCCATGTTTCCACTGTGACCTGAACTAACCCATGTTTCCACTGTGTCCTGAACTAACCCATGTTTCCACTGTGACCTGAACTAACCCATGTTTCCACTGTGACCTGAACTAACCCATGTTTCCACTGTGTCCTGAACTAACCCATGTTTCCACTGTGTCCTGAACCAACCCATGTTTCCACTGTGTCCTGAACTAACCCATGTTTCCACTGTGACCTGAACTAACCCATGTTTCCACTGTGACCTGAACTAACCCATGTTTCCACTGTCTGCGTAATATGTTAGTGTGTCCTGAACTAACCCATGTTTCCACTATGACCTGAACTAACCCATGTTTCCACTGTGACCTGAACTAACCCATGTTTCCACTGTGTGCGTAATGTTTTAGTGTGTCCTGAACTAACCCATGTTTCCACTGTGACCTGAACTAACCCATGTTTCCACTGTGACCTGAACTAACCCATGTTTCCACTGTGACCTGAACTAACCCATGTTTCCACTGTGCGTAATGTGTTAGTGTGTACTGAACTAACCCATGTTTCCACTGTGACCTGAACTAACCCATGTTTCCACTGTGTGCGTAATGTGTTAGTGTGTCCTGAACTAACCCATGTTTCCACTGTGACCTGAACTAACCCATGTTTCCACTGTGACCTGAACTAACCCATGTTTCCACTGTGCGTAATGTGTTAGTGTGGCCTGAACTAACCCATGTTTCCACTGTGACCTGAACTAACCCATGTTTCCACTGTGACCTGAACTAAGCCATGTTTCCACTGTGACCTGAACTAACCCATGTTTCCACTGTGACCTGAACTAACCCATGTTTCCACTGTGTCCTGAACCAACCCATGTTTCCACTGTGTCCTGAACTAACCCATGTTTCCACTGTGACCTGAACTAACCCATGTTTCCACTGTGACCTGAACTAACCCATGTTTCCACTGTGTGCGTAATGTTTTAGTGTGTCCTGAACTAACCCATGTTTCCACTGTGACCTGAACTAACCCATGTTTCCACTGTGACCTGAACTAACCCATGTTTCCACTGTGACCTGAACTAACCCATGTTTCCACTGTGACCTGTGTTAGTGTGTAACTAACCCATGTTTCCACTGTGACCTGAACTAACCCATGTTTCCACTGTGTGCGTAATGTGTTAGTGTGTCCTGAACTAACCCATGTTTCCACTGTGACCTGAACTAACCCATGTTTCCACTGTGACCTGAACTAACCCATGTTTCCACTGTGTGCGTAATGTGTTAGTGTGGCCTGAACTAACCCATGTTTCCACTGTGACCTGAACTAACCCATGTTTCCACTGTGACCTGAACTAACCCATGTTTCCACTGTGACCTGAACTAACCCATGTTTCCACTGTGACCTGAACTAACCCATGTTTCCACTGTGTCCTGAACCAACCCATGTTTCCACTGTGTCCTGAACTAACCCATGTTTCCACTGTGACCTGAACTAACCCATGTTTCCACTGTGACCTGAACTAACCCATGTTTCCACTGTGACCTGAACTAACCCATGTTTCCACTGTGACCTGAACTAACCCATGTTTCCACTGTGTCCTGAACTAACCCATGTTTCCACTGTGCCCTAAACTAACCCATGTTTCCTGTGACCTGAACTAACCCATGTTTCCACTGTGACCTGAACTAACCCATGTTTCCACTGTCTGCGTAATATGTTAGTGTGTCCTGAACTAACCCATGTTTCCACTATGACCTGAACTAACCCATGTTTCCACTGTGACCTGAACTAACCCATGTTTCCACTGTGTGCGTAATGTTTTAGTGTGTCCTGAACTAACCCATGTTTCCACTGTGACCTGAACTAACCCATGTTTCCACTGTGACCTGAACTAACCCATGTTTCCACTGTGACCTGAACTAACCCATGTTTCCACTGTGTCCTGAACTAACCCATGTTTCCACTGTGACCTGAACTAACCCATGTTTCCACTGTGACCTGAACTAACCCATGTTTCCACTGTGTCCTGAACTAACCCATGTTTCCACTGTGTCCTGAACCAACCCATGTTTCCACTGTGTCCTGAACTAACCCATGTTTCCACTGTGACCTGAACTAACCCATGTTTCCATGTTGTTTCCACTGTGACCTGAACTAACCCATGTTTCCACTGTGACCTGAACTAACCCATGTTTCCACTGTGACCTGAACTAATCCATGTTTCCACTGTGACCTGAACTAACCCATGTTTCCACTGTGTCCTGAACTAACCCATGTTTCCACTGTGACCTGAACTAACCCATTTTTCCACTGTGACCTGAACTAACCCATGTTTCCACTGTGACCTGAACTAACCCATGTTTCCACTGTGACCTGAACTAACCCATATTTCCACTGTGTCCTGAACTAACCCATGTTTCCACTGTGACCTGAACTAACCCATGTTTCCACTGTGACCTGAACTAACCCATGTTTCCACTGTGTCCTGAACTAACCCATGTTTCCACTGTGTCCTGAACCAACCCATGTTTCCACTGTGTCCTGAACTAACCCATGTTTCCACTGTGACCTGAACTAACCCATGTTTCCACTGTGACCTGTACTAACCCATGTTTCCACTGTGACCTGAACTAACCCATGTTTCCACCTGAACTAACCCATGTTTCCACTGTGACCTGAACTAATCCATGTTTCCACTGTGACCTGAACTAACCCATGTTTCCACTGTGTCCTGAACTAACCCATGTTTCCACTGTGACCTGAACTAACCCATTTTTCCACTGTGACCTGAACTAACCCATGTTTCCACTGTGACCTGAACTAACCCATGTTTCCACTGTGACCTGAACTAACCCATATTTCCACTGTGACCTGAACTAACCCATGTTTCCACTGTGACCTGAACTAACCCATGTTTCCACTGTGACCTGAACTAACCCATGTTTCCACTGTGACCTGAACTAACCCATGTTTCCACTGTGACCTGAACTAACCCATGTTTCCACTGTGACCTGAACTAACCCATGTTTCCACTGTGTCCTGAACTAACCCATGTTTCCACTGTGACCTGAACTAACCCATGTTTCCACTGTGACCTGAACTAACCCATGTTTCCACTGTGACCTGAACTAACCCATGTTTCCACTGTGACCTGAACTAACCCATGTTTCCACTGTGTCCTGAACTAACCCATGTTTCCACTGTGACCTGAACTAACCCATGTTTCCACTGTGACCTGAACTAACCCATGTTTCCACTGTGTCCTGAACTAACCCATGTTTCCACTGTGTCCTGAACTAACCCATGTTTCCACTGTGACCTGAACTAACCCATGTTTCCACTGTGACCTGAACTAACCCATGTTTCCACTGTGTCCTGAACTAACCCATGTTTCCACTGTGACCTGAACTAACCCATGTTTCCACTGTGACCTGAACTAACCCATGTTTCCACTGTGTCCTGAACTAACCCATGTTTCCACTGTGACCTGAACTAACCCATGTTTCCACTGTGTCCTGAACTAACCCATGTTTCTACTCTGACCTGAACTAACCCATGTTTCCACTGTTTCCCATGTTTCCACTGTGACCTGAACTAACCCATGTTTCCACTGTGACCTGAACTAACCCATGTTTCCACTGTCTGCGTAATATGTTAGTGTGTCCTGAACTAACCCATGTTTCCACTATGACCTGAACTAACCCATGTTTCCACTGTGACCTGAACTAACCCATGTTTCCACTGTGTGCGTAATGTTTTAGTGTTTCCTGAACTAACCCATGTTTCCACTGTGACCTGAACTAACCCATGTTTCCACTGTGACCTGAACTAAGCCATGTTTCCACTGTGACCTGAACTAACCCATGTTTCCACTGTGACCTGAACTAACCCATGTTTCCACTGTGTCCTGAACTAACCCATGTTTCCACTGTGTCCTGAACTAACCCATGTTTCCACTGTGACCTGAACTAACCCATGTTTCCACTGTGACCTGAACTAACCCATGTTTCCACTGTGACCTGAACTAACCCATGTTTCCACTGTGACCTGAACTAACCCATGTTTCCACTGTGTCCTGAACTAACCCATGTTTCCACTGTGCCCTAAACTAACCCATGTTTCCACTGTGACCTGAACTAACCCATGTTTCCACTGTGACCTGAACTAACCCATGTTTCCACTGTCTGCGTAATATGTTAGTGTGTCCTGAACTAACCCATGTTTCCACTATGACCTGAACTAACCCATGTTTCCACTGTGACCTGAACTAACCCATGTTTCCACTGTGTGCGTAATGTTTTAGTGTGTCCTGAACTAACCCATGTTTCCACTGTGACCTGAACTAACCCATGTTTCCATGTTTCCACTGTGACCTGAACTAACCCATGTTTCCACTGTGACCTGAACTAACCCATGTTTCCACTGTGTCCTGAACTAACCCATGTTTCCACTGTGACCTGAACTAACCCATGTTTCCACTGTGACCTGAACTAACCCATGTTTCCACTGTGTCCTGAACTAACCCATGTTTCCACTGTGTCCTGAACCAACCCATGTTTCCACTGTGTCCTGAACTAACCCATGTTTCCACTGTGACCTGAACTAACCCATGTTTCCACTGTCTGCGTAATATGTTAGTGTGTCCTGAACTAACCCATGTTTCCACTATGACCTGAACTAACCCATGTTTCCACTGTGACCTGAACTAACCCATGTTTCCACTGTGTGCGTAATGTTTTAGTGTGTCCTGAACTAACCCATGTTTCCACTGTGACCTGAACTAACCCATGTTTCCACTGTGACCTGAACTAACCCATGTTTCCACTGTGACCTGAACTAACCCATGTTTCCACTGTGTCCTGAACTAACCCATGTTTCCACTGTGACCTGAACTAACCCATGTTTCCACTGTGTGCGTAATGTGTTAGTGTGTCCTGAACTAACCCATGTTTCCACTGTGACCTGAACTAACCCATGTTTCCACTGTGACCTGAACTAACCCATGTTTCCACTGTGCGTAATGTGTTAGTGTGGCCTGAACTAACCCATGTTTCCACTGTGACCTGAACTAACCCATGTTTCCACTGTGACCTGAACTAAGTGTTTCCACCTGAACTAACCCATGTTTCCACTGTGACCTGAACTAACCCATGTTTCCACTGTGTCCTGAACTAACCCATGTTTCCACTGTGTCCTGAACCAACCCATGTTTCCACTGTGTCCTGAACTAACCCATGTTTCCACTGTGACCTGAACTAACCCATGTTTCCACTGTGACCTGAACTAACCCATGTTTCCACTGTGACCTGAACTAACCCATGTTTCCACTGTGACCTGAACTAACCCATGTTTCCACTGTGTCCTGAACTAACCCATGTTTCCACTGTGCCCTAAACTAACCCATGTTTCCACTGTGACCTGAACTAACCCATGTTTCCACTGTGACCTGAACTAACCCATGTTTCCACTGTCTGCGTAATATGTTAGTGTGTCCTGAACTAACCCATGTTTCCACTATGACCTGAACTAACCCATGTTTCCACTGTGACCTGAACTAACCCATGTTTCCACTGTGTGCGTAATGTTTTAGTGTGTCCTGAACTAACCCATGTTTCCACTGTGACCTGAACTAACCCATGTTTCCACTGTGACCTGAACTAACCCATGTTTCCACTGTGACCTGAACTAACCCATGTTTCCACTGTGTCCTGAACTAACCCATGTTTCCACTGTGACCTGAACTAACCCATGTTTCCACTGTGACCTGAACTAACCCATGTTTCCACTGTGTCCTGAACTAACCCATGTTTCCACTGTGTCCTGAACCAACCCATGTTTCCACTGTGACCTGTACTAACCCATGTTTCCACTGTGACCTGAACTAACCCATGTTTCCACTGTGACCTGAACTAACCCATGTTTCCACTGTGACCTGAACTAATCCATGTTTCCACTGTGACCTGAACTAACCCATGTTTCCACTGTGTCCTGAACTAACCCATGTTTCTACTAAACTAACCCATGTTTCCACTGTGACCTGAACTAACCCATGTTTCCACTGTGACCTGAACTAACCCATGTTTCCACTGTCTGTAATATGTTAGTGTGTCCTGAACTAACCCATGTTTCCACTATGACCTGAACTAACCCATGTTTCCACTGTGACCTGAACTAACCCATGTTTCCACTGTGTGCGTAATGTTTTAGTGTTTCCTGAACTAACCCATGTTTCCACTGTGACCTGAACTAACCCATGTTTCCACTGTGACCTGAACTAACCCATGTTTCCACTGTGACCTGAACTAACCCATGTTTCCACTGTGACCTGAACTAACCCATGTTTCCACTGTGTCCTGAACTAACCCATGTTTCCACTGTGACCTGAACTAACCCATGTTTCCACTGTGACCTGAACTAACCCATGTTTCCACTGTGTCCTGAACTAACCCATGTTTCCACTGTGTCCTGAACTAACCCATGTTGTGTCCTGAACTAACCCATGTTTCCACTGTGACCTGAACTAACCCATGTTTCCACTGTGAATATGTTAGTGTGTCCTGAACTAACCCATGTTTCCACTGTGACCTGAACTAACCCATGTTTCCACTGTGACCTGAACTAACCCATGTTTCCACTGTGTGCCCTGAACTAACCCATGTTTCCACTGTGACCTGAACTAACCCATGTTTCCACTGTGACCTGAACTAACCCATGTTTCCACTGTGACCTGAACTAACCCATGTTTCCACTGTTTGTGTTAGTGTGTACTGAACAACCCATGTTTCCACTGTGTCCTGAACTAACCCATGTTTCCACTGTGTGCTGTGTTAGTGTGTCCTGAACTAACCCATGTTTCCACTGTGACCTGAACTAACCCATGTTTCCACTGTGACCTGAACTAACCCATGTTTCCACTGTGCGTAATGTGTTAGTGTGGCCTGAACTAACCCATGTTTCCACTGTGACCTGAACTAACCCATGTTTCCACTGTGACCTGAACCCATGTTTCCACTGTGACCTGAACTAACCCATGTTTCCACTGTGACCTGAACTAACCCATGTTTCCACTGTGTCCTGAACTAACCCATGTTTCCACTGTGTCCTGAACCAACCCATGTTTCCACTGTGTCCTGAACTAACCCATGTTTCCACTGTGACCTGAACTAACCCATGTTTCCACTGTGACCTGAACTAACCCATGTTTCCACTGTGACCTGAACTAACCCATGTTTCCACTGTGACCTGAACTAACCCATGTTTCCACTGTGTCCTGAACTAACCCATGTTTCCACTGTGCCCTGAACTAACCCATGTTTCCACTGTGACCTGAACTAACCCATGTTTCCACTGTGACCTGAACTAACCCATGTAATGTTTTACTGTGACCTGAACTAACCCATGTTTCCACTGTGACCTGAACTAACCCATGTTTCCACTGTGACCTGAACTAACCCATGTTTCCACTGTGACCTGAACTAACCCATGTTTCCACTGTGACCTGAACTAACCCATGTTTCCACTGTGTCCTGAACTAACCCATGTTTCCACTGTGACCTGAACTAACCCATGTTTCCACTGTGACCTGAACTAACCCATGTTTCCACTGTGTCCTGAACTAACCCATGTTTCCACTGTGTCCTGAACCAACCCATGTTTCCACTGTGTCCTGAACTAACCCATGTTTCCACTGTGACCTGAACTAACCCATGTTTCCACTGTGACCTGAACTAACCCATGTTTCCACTGTGACCTGAACTAACCCATGTTTCCACTGTGACCTGAACTAACCCATGTTTCCACTGTGTGCGTAATGTTTTAGTGTGTCCTGAACTAACCCATGTTTCCACTGTGACCTGAACTAACCCATGTTTCCACTGTGACCTGAACTAACCCATGTTTCCACTGTGACCTGAACTAACCCATGTTTCCACTGTGCGTAATGTGTTAGTGTGTACTGAACTAACCCATGTTTCCACTGTGACCTGAACTAACCCATGTTTCCACTGTGTGCGTAATGTGTTAGTGTGTCCTGAACTAACCCATGTTTCCACTGTGACCTGAACTAACCCATGTTTCCACTGTGACCTGAACTAACCCATGTTTCCACTGTGCGTAATGTGTTAGTGTGGCCTGAACTAACCCATGTTTCCACTGTGACCTGAACTAACCCATGTTTCCACTGTGACCTGAACTAAGCCATGTTTCCACTGTGACCTGAACTAACCCATGTTTCCACTGTGACCTGAACTAACCCATGTTTCCACTGTGTCCTGAACTAACCCATGTTTCCACTGTGTCCTGAACCAACCCATGTTTCCACTGTGTCCTGAACTAACCCATGTTTCCACTGTGACCTGAACTAACCCATGTTTCCACTGTGACCTGAACTAACCCATGTTTCCACTGTGACCTGAACTAACCCATGTTTCCACTGTGACCTGAACTAACCCATGTTTCCACTGTGTCCTGAACTAACCCATGTTTCCACTGTGCCCTGTTTCCACTGTGACCTGAACTAACCCATGTTTCCACTGTGACCTGAACTAACCCATGTTTCCACTGTCTGCGTAATATGTTAGTGTGTCCTGAACTAACCCATGTTTCCACTATGACCTGAACTAACCCATGTTTCCACTGTGACCTGAACTAACCCATGTTTCCACTGTGTGCGTAATGTTTTAGTGTGTCCTGAACTAACCCATGTTTCCACTGTGACCTTCCCATGTTTCCACTGTGACCTGAACTAACCCATGTTTCCACTGTGTCCTGAACTGAACTAACCCATGTTTCCACTGTGACTGTGACCTGAACTAACCCATGTTTCCACTGTGTCCTGAACTAACCCATGTTTCCACTGTGTCCTGAACTAACCCATGTTTCCACTGTGACCTGAACTAACCCATGTTTCCACTGTGACCTGAACTAACCCATGTTTCCACTGTGACCTGAACTAACCCATGTTTCCACTGTGACCTGAACTAACCCATGTTTCCACTGTGACCTGAACTAACCCATGTTTCCACTGTGACCTGAACTAACCCATGTTTCCACTGTGACCTGAACTAACCCATGTTTCCACTGTGACCTGAACTAACCCATGTTTCCACTGTGACCTGAACTAACCCATGTTTCCACTGTGACCTGAACTAACCCATGTTTCCACTGTGACCTGAACTAACCCATGTTTCCACTGTGACCTGAACTAACCCATGTTTCCACTGTGACCTGAACTAACCCATGTTTCCACTGTGTCCTGAACTAACCCATGTTTCCACTGTGACTGAACTAACCCATGTTTCCACTGTGACCTGAACTAACCCATGTTTCCACTGTGACCTGAACTAACCCATGTTTCCACTGTGACCTGAACTAACCCATGTTTCCACTGTGACCTGAACTAACCCATGTTTCCACTGTGTCCTGAACTAACCCATGTTTCCACTGTGTCCTGAACTAACCCATGTTTCCACTGTGACCTGAACTAACCCATGTTTCCACTGTGACCTGAACTAACCCATGTTTCCACTGTGTCCTGAACTAACCCATGTTTCCACTGTGACCTGAACTAACCCATGTTTCCACTGTGACCTGAACTAACCCATGTTTCCACTGTGACCTGAACTAACCCATGTTTCCACTGTGACCTGAACTAACCCATGTTTCCACTGTGACCTGAACTAACCCATGTTTCCACTGTGACCCTGAACTAACCCATGTTTCCACTATGACCTGAACTAACCCATGTTTCCACTGTGACCTGAACTAACCCATGTTTCCACTGTGTTTTAGTGTGTCCTGAACTAACCCATGTTTCCACTGTGACCTGAACTAACCCATGTTTCCACTGTGACCTGAACTAACCCATGTTTCCACTGTGACCTGAACTAACCCATGTTTCCACTGTGACCTGAACTAACCCATGTTTCCACTGTGACCTGAACTAACCCATGTTTCCACTGTGACCTGAACTAACCCATGTTTCCACTGTGTCCTGAACAAACCCATGTTTCCACTGTGACCTGAATTAACCCATGTTTCCACTGTGACCTGAACTAACCCATGTTTCCTGAACTAACCCATGTTTCCACTGTGACCTGAACTAACCCATGTTTCCACTGTGACCTGAACTAACCCATGTTTCCACTGTGACCTGAACTAACCCATGTTTCCACTGTGACCTGAACTAACCCATGTTTCCACTGTGACCTGAACTAACCATGTTTCCACTGTGACCTGAACTAACCCATGTTTCCACTGTGTCCTGAACTAACCCAAGTTTCCACTGTGACCTGAACTAACCCATGTTTCCACTGTGACCTGAACTAACCCATGTTTCCACTGTGACCTGAACTAACCCATGTTTCCACTGTGACCTGAACTAACCCATGTTTCCACTGTGCCCTAAACTAACCCATGTTTCCACTGTGACCTGAACTAAACCATGTTTCCACTGTGACCTGAACTAACCCATGTTTCCACTGTGTTAGTGTGTCCTGAACTAACCCATGTTTCCACTGTGACCCCATGTTTCCACTGACTAACCCATGTTTCCACTGTGTGCGTAATGTTTTAGTGTGTCCTGAACTAACCCATGTTTCCACTGTGACCTGAACTAACCCATGTTTCCACTGTGACCTGAACTAACCCATGTTTCCACTGTGACCTGAACTAACCCATGTTTCCACTGTGTCCTGAACTAACCCATGTTTCCACTGTGACCTGAACTAACCCATGTTTCCACTGTGACCTGAACTAACCCATGTTTCCACTGTGTCCTGAACTAACCCATGTTTCCACTGTGTCCTGAACCAACCCATGTTTCCACTGTGTCCTGAACTAACCCATGTTTCCACTGTGACCTGAACTAACCCATGTTTCCACTGTGTCCTGAACTAACCCATGTTTCCACTGTGACCTGAACTAACCCATGTTTCCACTGTGACCTGAACTAACCCATGTTTCCACTGTGACCTGAACTAACCCATGTTTCCACTGTGACCTGAACTAACCCATGTTTCCACTGTGACCTGAACTAACCCATGTTTCCACTGTGACCTGAACTAACCCATGTTTCCACTGTGTCCTGAACTAACCCATGTTTCCACTGTGACCTGAACTAACCCATGTTTCCACTGTGACCTGAACCCCATGTTTCCACTGTGTCCTGAACTAACCCATGTTTCCTGAACTAACCCATGTTTCCACTGTGACCTGAACTAACCCATGTTTCCACTGTGACCTGAACTAACCCATGTTTCCACTGTGACCTGAACTAACCCATGTTTCCACTGTGACCTGAACTAACCCATGTTTCCACTGTGTCCTGAACTAACCCATGTTTTTCCACTGTGACCTGAACTAACCCATGTTTCCACTGTGACCTGAACTAACCCATGTTTCCACTGTGACCTGAACTAACCCATGTTTCCACTGTGTCCTGAACTAACCCATGTTTCCACTGTGACCTGAACTAACCCATGTTTCCACTGTGACCTGAACTAACCCATGTTTCCACTGTGTGCGTAATATGTTAGTGTGTCCTGAACTAACCCATGTTTCCACTATGACCTGAACTAACCCATGTTTCCACTGTGACCTGAACTAACCCATGTTTCCACTGTGTGCGTAATGTGTTAGTGTGTTTCCACTGTGACCTGAACTAACCCATGTTTCCACTGTGACCTGAACTAACCCATGTTTCCACTGTGACCTGAACTAACCCATGTTTCCACTGTGACCTGAACTAACCCATGTTTCCACTGTGACCTGAACTAACCCATGTTTCCACTGTGACCTGAACTAATCCATACTGTGACCTGAACTAACCCATGTTTCCACTGTGTCCTGACCAACCCATGAACTAACCCATGTTTCCACTGTGACCTGAACTAACCCATGTTTCCACTGTGACCTGAACTAACCCATGTTTCCACTGTGTCCTGAACTAACCCATGTTTCCACTGTGACCTGAACTAACCCATGTTTCCACTGTGACCTGAACTAACCCATGTTTCCACTGTGACCTGAACTAACCCATGTTTCCACTGTGTCCTGAACTGTTTCCACTGTGACCTGAACTAACCCATGTTTCCACTGTGACCTGAACTAACCCATGTTTCCACTGTGTGACCTGAACTAACCCATGTTTCCACTGTGACCTGAACTAACCCATGTTTCCACTGTGTCCTGAACTAACCCATGTTTCCACTGTGACCTGAACTAACCCATGTTTCCACTGTGACCTGAACCAACCCATGTTTCCACTGTGACCTGAACCTGAACTAACCCATGTTTCCACTGTGACCTGAACTAACCCATGTTTCCACTGTGACCTGAACTAACCCATGTTTCCACTGTGACCTGAACTAACCCATGTTTCCACTGTGACCTGAACTAACCCATGTTTCCACTGTGACCTGAACTAACCCATGTTTCCACTGTGCCCTAAACTAACCCATGTTTCCACTGTGACCTGATCTAAACCATGTTTCCACTGTGACCTGAACTAACCCATGTTTCCACTGTCTGCACCTGAACTAACCCATGTTTCCACTATGACCTGAACTAACCCATGTTTCCACTGTGACCTGAACTAACCCATGTTTCCACTGTGTGCGTAATGTTTTAGTGTGTCCTGAACTAACCCATGTTTCCACTGTGACCTGAACTAACCCATGTTTCCACTGTGACCTGAACTAACCCATGTTTCCACTGTGTCCTGAACTAACCCATGTTTCCACTGTGACCTGAACTAACCCATGTTTCCACTGTGACCTGAACTAACCCATGTTTCCACTGTGTCCTGAACTAACCCATGTTTCCACTGTGACCTGAACTAACCCATGTTTCCACTGTGTCCTGAACTAACCCATGTTTCCACTGTGACCTGAACTAACCCATGTTTCCACTGTGACCTGAACTAACCCATGTTTCCACTGTGACCTGAACTAATCCATGTTTCCACTGTGACCTGAACTAACCCATGTTTCCACTGTGTCCTGAACTAACCCATGTTTCCACTGACTGACCTGAACCTAACCCATGTTTCCACTGTGACCTGAACTAACCCATGTTTCCACTGTGACCTGAACTAACCCATGTTTCCACTGTGACCTGAACTAACCCATGTTTCCACTGTGTGCGTAATATGTTAGTGTGTCCTGAACTAACCCATGTTTCCACTATGACCTGAACTAACCCATGTTTCCACTGTGACCTGAACTAACCCATGTTTCCACTGTGTCCTGAACTAACCCATGTTTCCACTGTGACCTGAACTAACCCATGTTTCCACTGTGACCTGAACTAACCCATGTTTCCACTGTGACCTGAACTAACCCATGTTTCCACTGTGTCCTGAACTAACCCATGTTTCCACTGTGACCTGAACTAACCCATGTTTCCACTGTGACCTGAACTAACCCATGTTTCCACTGTGTCCTGAACTAACCCATGTTTCCACTGTGTCCTGAACCAACCCATGTTTCCACTGTGACCTGAACTAACCCATGTTTCCACTGTGACCTGAACTAACCCATGTTTCCACTGTGTCCTGAACTAACCCATGTTTCCACTGTGACCTGAACTAACCCATGTTTCCACTGTGACCTGAACTAACCCATGTTTCCACTGTGACCTGAACTAACCCATGTTTCCACTGTGACCTGAACTAACCCATGTTTCCACTGTGACCTGAACTAACCCATGTTTCCACTGTGACCTGAACTAACCCATGTTTCCACTGTGTGCGTAATATGTTAGTGTGTCCTGAACTAACCTATGTTTCCACTATGACCTGAACTAACCCATGTTTCCACTGTGACCTGAACTAACCCATGTTTCCACTGTGTGCGTAATGTAGTGTGTCCTGAACTAACCCATGTTTCCACTGTGACCTGAACTAACCCATGTTTCCACTGTGACCTGAACTAACCCATGTTTCCACTGTGACCTGAACTAACCCATGTTTCCACTGTGACCTGAACTAACCCATGTTTCCACTGTGACCTGAACTAACCCATGTTTCCACTGTGACCTGAACTAACCCATGTTTCCACTGTGTCCTGAACCAACCCATGTTTCCACTGTGATCTGAACTAACCCATGTTTCCACTGTGACCTGAACTAACCCATGTTTCCACTGTGACCTGAACTAACCCATGTTTCCACTCCTGAACTAACCCATGTTTCCACTGTGACCTGAACTAATCCATGTTTCCACTGTGACCTGAACTAACCCATGTTTCCACTGTGTCCTGAACTAACCCAAGTTTCCACTGTGACCTGAACTAACCCATGTTTCCACTGTGACCTGAACTAACCCATGTTTCCACTGTGTCCTGATGTTTCCACTGTGACCTGAACTAACCCATGTTTCCACTGTGACCTGAACTAACCCATGTTTCCACTGTGTCCTGAACTAACCCATGTTTCCACTGTGACCTGAACTAACCATGTTTCCACTGTGACCTGAACTAACCCATGTTTCCACTGTGACCTGAACTAATCCATGTTTCCACTGTGACCTGAACTAACCCATGTTTCCACTGTGTCCTGAACTAACCCAAGTTTCCACTGTGACCTGACCTAACCCATGTTTCCACTGTGACCTGAACTAACCCATGTTTCCACTGTGACCTGAACTAACCCATGTTTCCACTCTGACCTGAACTAACCCATGTTTCCACTGTGCCCTAAACTAACCCATGTTTCCACTGTGACCTGAACTAAACCATGTTTCCACTGTGACCTGAACTAACCCATGTTTCCACTGTCTGCATAATATGTTAGTGTGTCCTGAACTAACCCATGTTTCCACTATGACCTGAACTAACCCATGTTTCCACTGTGACCTGAACTAACCCATGTTTCCACTGTGTGCGTAATGTTTTAGTGTGTCCTGAACTAACCCATGTTTCCACTGTGACCTGAACTAACCCATGTTTCCACTGTGACCTGAACTAACCCATGTTTCCACTGTGTCCTGAACTAACCCATGTTTCCACTGTGACCTGAACTAACCCATGTTTCCACTGTGACCTGAACTAACCCATGTTTCCACTGTGACCTGAACTAACCCATGTTTCCACTGTGTCCTGAACCAACCCATGTTTCCACTGTGTCCTGACCCATGTTTCCACTGTGACCTGAACTAACCCATGTTTCCACTGTGTCCTGAACTAACCCATGTTTCCACTGTTTCCCATGTTTCCACTGTGACCTGAACTAACCCATGTTTCCACTGTGTCCTGAACCTGTTTCCACTGTGACCTGAACTAACCCATGTTTCCACTGTGACCTGAACTAACCCATGTTTCCACTGTGTCCTAACCCATGTTTCCACTGTGTCCTGAACTAACCCATGTTTCCACTGTGACCTGAACTAACCCATGTTTCCACTGTGACCTGAACTAACCCATGTTTCCACTGTGACCTGAACTAACCCATGTTTCCACTGTGACCTGAACTAACCCATGTTTCCACTGTGACCTGAACTAACCCATGTTTCCACTGTGACCTGAACTAACCCATGTTTCCACTGTGACCTGAACTAACCCATGTTTCCACTGTGTCCTGAACTTTCCAACCTGATAACCCATGTTTCCACTGTGACCTGAACTAACCCATGTTTCCACTGTGACCTGAACTAACCCATATTTCCACTGTGACCTGAACTAACCCATGTTTCCACTGTGACCTGAACTAACCCATGTTTCCACTGTGACCTGAACTAACCCATGTTTCCACTGTTAGTGTGTCCTGAACTAACCTATGTTTCCACTATGACCTGAACTAACCCATGTTTCCACTGTGACCTGAACTAACCCATGTTTCCACTGTGACCTGAACTAACCCATGTTTCCACTGTGACCTGAACTAACCCATGTTTCCACTGTGACCTGAACTAACCCATGTTTCCACTGTGACCTGAACTAACCCATGTTTCCACTGTGACCTGAACTAACCCATGTTTCCACTGTGACCTGAACTAACCCATGTTTCCACTGTGACCTGAACTAACCCATGTTTCCACTGTGACCTGAACTAACCATGTTTCCACTGTGACCTGAACTAACCCATGTTTCCACTGTGTCCTGAACCAACCCATGTTTCCACTGTGAACCCCATGTTTCCACTGTGACCTGAACTAACCCATGTTTCCACTGTGACCTGAACTAACCCATGTTTCCACTGTGACCTGAACTAACCCATATTTCCACTGTGACCTGAACTAACCCATGTTTCCACTGTGACCTGAACTAACCCATGTTTCCACTGTGACCTGAACTAACCCATGTTTCCACTGTGTGCGTAATATGTTAGTGTGTCCTGAACTAACCCATGTTTCCACTATGACCTGAACTAACCCATGTTTCCACTGTGACCTGAACTAACCCATGTTTCCACTGTGTCCTGAACTAACCCATGTTTCCACTCTGTGAACCCCATGTTTCCAAAACTAACCCATGTTTCCACTGTGACCTGAACTAACCCATGTTTCCAACTTGAACTAACCCATGTTTCCACTGTGAATATGTTAGTGTGTCCTGAACTAACCCATGTTTCCACCTGAACTAACCCATGTTTCCACTATGACCTGAACTAACCCATGTTTCCACTGTGACCTGAACTAACCCATGTTTCCACTGTGTGCGTAATGTGTTAGTGTGTCCTGAACTAACCCATGTTTCCACTGTGACCTGAACTAACCCATGTTTCCACTGTGACCTGAACTAACCCATGTTTCCACTGTGACCTGAACTAACCCATGTTTCCACTGTGCGTGTGTTTAGTGTGTCCTGAACTAACCCATGTTTCCACTGTGACCTGAACTAACCCATGTTTCCACTGTGACCTGAACTAACCCATGTTTCCACTGTGTCCTGAACTAACCCATGTTTCCCCTGAACTGTTTCCACTGTGACCTGAACTAACCCATGTTTCCACTGTGACCTGAACTAACCCATGTTTCCACTGTGTCCTGAACTAACCCATGTTTCCACTGTGTCCTGAACTAACCCATGTTTCCAACCTGAACCCCATGTTTCCACTGTGACCTGAACTAACCCATGTTTCCACTGTGTCCTGAACTAACCCATGTTTCCAACCTGAACTAACCCATGTTTCCACTGTGACCTGAACTAACCCATGTTTCCACTGTGTCCTGAACTAACCCATGTTTCCACTGTGACCTGAACTGTGTCCTGAACTAACCATGTTTCCACTGTGACCTGAACTGTTTCCAACCCATGTTTCCACTGTGACCTGAACTAACCCATGTTTCCACTGTGACCTGAACTAACCCATGTTTCCACTGTGACCTGAACTAACCCATGTTTCCACTGTGCCCTAAACTAACCCATGTTTCCACTGTGACCTGAACTAACCCATGTTTCCACTGTGACCTGAACTAACCCATGTTTCCACTGTCTGCGTAATATGTTAGTGTGTCCTGAACTAACCCATGTTTCCACTATGACCTGAACTAACCCATGTTTCCACTGTGACCTGAACTAACCCATGTTTCCACTGTGTGCGTAATGTTTTAGTGTGTCCTGAACTAACCCATGTTTCCACTGTGACCTGAACTAACCCATGTTTCCACTGTGACCTGAACTAACCCATGTTTCCACTGTGACCTGAACTAACCCATGTTTCCACTGTGTCCTGAACTAACCCATGTTTCCACTGTGACCTGAACTAACCCATGTTTCCACTGTGACCTGAACTAACCCATGTTTCCACTGTGACCTGAACTAACCCATGTTTCCACTGTGTCCTGAACAAACCCATGTTTCCACTGTGACCTGAATTAACCCATGTTTCCACTGTGACCTGAACTAACCCATGTTTCCACTGTGTCCTGAACTAACCCATGTTTCCACTGTGACCTGAACTAACCCATGTTTCCACTGTGACCTGAACTAACCCATGTTTCCAACCTGAACTAATCCATGTTTCCACTGTGACCTGAACTAACCCATGTTTCCACTGTGACCTGAACTAACCCATGTTTCCACTGTGACCTGAACTAACCCATGTTTCCACTGTGTCCTGAACTGTTTCCACTGTGACCTGAACTAACCCATGTTTCCACTGTGACCTGAACTAACCCATGTTTCCACTGTGACCTGAACTAACCCATGTTTCCACTGTGACCTGAACTAACCCATGTTTCCACTGTGCCCTAAACTAACCCATGTTTCCACTGTGACCTGAACTAACCCATGTTTCCACTGTGACCTGAACTAACCCATGTTTCCACTGTCTGCATAATATGTTAGTGTGTCCTGAACTAACCCATGTTTCCACTTGACCTGAACTAACCCATGTTTCCACTGTGACCTGAACTAACCCATGTTTCCACTGTGTGCCCTGAACTAACCCATGTTTCCACTGTGACCTGAACTAACCCATGTTTCCACTGTGACCTGAACTAACCCATGTTTCCACTGTGACCTGAACTAACCCATGTTTCCACTGTGTCCTGAACTAACCCATGTTTCCACTGTGCCTGAACTAACCCATGTTTCCACTGTGACCTGAACTAACCCATGTTTCCACTGTGACCTGAACTAACCCATGTTTCCACTGTGACCTGAACTAACCCATGTTTCCACTATGACCTGAACTAACCCATGTTTCCACTGTGACCTGAACTAACCCATGTTTCCACTGTGTTAATGTTTTAGTGTGTCCTGAACTAACCCATGTTTCCACTGTGACCTGAACTAACCCATGTTTCCACTGTGACCTGAACTAACCCATGTTTCCACTGTGACCTGAACTAACCCATGTTTCCACTGTGTCCTGAACTAACCCATGTTTCCACTGTGACCTGAACTAACCCATGTTTCCAACCTGAACCCATGTTTCCACTGTGTCCTGAACTAACCCATGTTTCCACTGTGACCTGAACCTAACCCATGTTTCCACTGTGACCTGAACTAACCCATGTTTCCACTGTGACCTGAAATAACCCATGAACTAACCCATGTTTCCACTGTGACCTGAACTAACCCATGTTTCCACTGTGACCTGAACTAACCCATGTTTCCACTGTGACCTGAACTAACCCATGTTTCCACTGTGACCTGAACTAACCCATGTTTCCACTGTGACCTGAACTAACCCATGTTTCCACTGTGAATATGTTAGTGTGTCCTGAACTAACCCATGTTTCCACTGACCTGAACTAACCCATGTTTCCACTGTGACCTGAACTAACCCATGTTTCCACTGTGTCCTGAACTAACCCATGTTTCCACTGTGACCTGAACTAACCCATGTTTCCACTGTGACCTGACCCCATGTTTCCAACTAACCCATGTTTCCACTGTGTCCTGAACTAACCCATGTTTCCACTGTGACCTGAACTAACCCATGTTTCCACTGTGACCTGAACTAACCCATGTTTCCACTGTGTCCTGACCTGAACTAACCCATGTTTCCACTGTGACCTGAACTAACCCATGTTTCCACTGTGACCTGAACTAACCCATGTTTCCACTGTGTCCTGAACTAACCCATGTTTCCACTGTGACCTGAACTAACCCATGTTTCCACTGTGACCTGAACTAACCCATGTTTCCACTGTGTCCTGAACCCCATGAACTAACCCATGTTTCCACTGTGTCCTGTGACCTGAACTAACCCATGTTTCCACTGTGCCCTAAACCCCATGAACTAACCCATGTTTCCACTGTGACCTGAACTTGTTTCCACTGTCTGAATATGTTAGTGTGTCCTGAACTAACCCATGTTTCCACTATGACCTGAACTAACCCATGTTTCCACTGTGACCTGAACTAACCCATGTTTCCACTGTGTGCGTAATGTTTTAGTGTGTCCTGAACTAACCCATGTTTCCACTGTGACCTGAACTAACCCATGTTTCCACTGTGACCTGAACTAACCCATGTTTCCACTGTGACCTGAACTAACCCATGTTTCCACTGTGTCCTGAACTAACCCATGTTTCCACTGTGACCTGAACTAACCCATGTTTCCACTGTGACCTGAACTAACCCATGTTTCCACTGTGTCCTGAACTAACCCATGTTTCCACTGTGTCCTGAACAAACCCATGTTTCCACTGTGACCTGAATTAACCCATGTTTCCACTGTGACCTGAACTAACCCATGTTTCCACTGTGTCCTGAACTAACCCATGTTTCCACTGTGACCTGAACTAACCCATGTTTCCACTGTGACCTGAACTAACCCATGTTTCCACTGTGACCTGAACTAATCCATGTTTCCACTGTGACCTGAACTAACCCATGTTTCCACTGTGACCTGAACTAATCCATGTTTCCACTGTGACCTGAACTAACCCATGTTTCCACTGTGTCCTGAACTAACCCAAGTTTCCACTGTGACCTGACCTAACCCATGTTTCCACTGTGACCTGAACTAACCCATGTTTCCACTGTGACCTGAACTAACCCATGTTTCCACTCTGACCTGAACTAACCCATGTTTCCACTGTGCCCTAAACTAACCCATGTTTCCACTGTGACCTGAACTAAACCATGTTTCCACTGTGACCTGAACTAACCCATGTTTCCACTGTCTGCATAATATGTTAGTGTGTCCTGAACTAACCCATGTTTCCACTATGACCTGAACTAACCCATGTTTCCACTGTGACCTGAACTAACCCATGTTTCCACTGTGTGCGTAATGTTTTAGTGTGTCCTGAACTAACCCATGTTTCCACTGTGACCTGAACTAACCCATGTTTCCACTGTGACCTGAACTAACCCATGTTTCCACTGTGACCTGAACTAACCCATGTTTCCACTGTGTCCTGAACTAACCCATGTTTCCACTGTGACCTGAACTAACCCATGTTTCCACTGTGACCTGAACTAACCCATGTTTCCACTGTGTCCTGAACTAACCCATGTTTCCACTGTGTCCTGAACCAACCCATGTTTCCACTGTGTCCTGAACTAACCCATGTTTCCACTGTGACCTGAACTAACCCATGTTTCCACTGTGTCCTGAACTAACCCATGTTTCCACTGTGACCTGAACTAACCCATGTTTCCACTGTGACCTGAACTAACCCATGTTTCCACTGTGACCTGAACCTGAACTAACCCATGTTTCCACTGTGACCTGAACTAACCCATGTTTCCACTGTGACCTGAACTAACCCATGTTTCCACTGTGTCCTGAACAAACCCATGTTTCCACTGTGACCTGAACTAACCCATGTTTCCACTGTGACCTGAACTAACCCATGTTTCCACTGTGTCCTGAACTAACCCATGTTTCCACTGTGACCTGAACTAACCCATGTTTCCACTGTGACCTGAACTAACCCATGTTTCCACTGTGACCTGAACTAACCCATGTTTCCACTGTGACCTGAACTAATCCATGTTTCCACTGTGACCTGAACTAACCCATGTTTCCACTGTGTCCTGAACTAACCCAAGTTTCCACTGTGACCTGAACTAACCCATGTTTCCACTGTGACCTGAACTAACCCATGTTTCCACTGTGACCTGAACTAACCCATGTTTCCACTGTGACCTGAACTAACCCATATTTCCACTGTGACCTGAACTAACCCATGTTTCCACTGTGACCTGAACTAACCCATGTTTCCACTGTGACCTGAACTAACCCATGTTTCCACTGTGTGCGTAATATGTTAGTGTGTCCTGAACTAACCTATGTTTCCACTATGACCTGAACTAACCCATGTTTCCACTGTGACCTGAACTAACCCATGTTTCCACTGTGTGCGTAATGTGTTAGTGTGTCCTGAACTAACCCATGTTTCCACTGTGACCTGAACTAACCCATGTTTCCACTGTGACCTGAACTAACCCATGTTTCCACTGTGACCTGAACCCCATGTTTCCACTGTGACCTGAACTAACCCATGTTTCCACTGTGACCTGAACTAACCCATGTTTCCACTGTGACCTGAACTAACCCATGTTTCCACTGTGACCTGAACTAACCCATGTTTCCACTGTGTCCTGAACCAACCCATGTTTCCACTGTGACCCCCATGTTTCCACTGTGACCTGAACTAACCCATGTTTCCACTGTGACCTGAACTAACCCATGTTTCCACAGTGACCTGAACTAACCCATGTTTCCACTGTGACCTGAACTAACCCATGTTTCCACTGTGACCTGAACTAATCCATGTTTCCACTGTGACCTGAACTAACCCATGTTTCCACTGTGAACTAACCCAAGTGACCTGAACTAACCCATGTTTCCACTGTGACCTGAACTAACCCATGTTTCCACTGTGTCCTGAACAAACCCATGTTTCCACTGTGACCTGAATTAACCCATGTTTCCACTGTGACCTGAACTAACCCATGTTTCCACTGTGTCCTGAACTAACCCATGTTTCCACTGTGACCTGAACTAACCCATGTTTCCACTGTGACCTGAACTAACCCATGTTTCCACTGTGACCTGAACTAATCCATGTTTCCACTGTTGAACTAACCCATGTTTCCACTGTGTCCTGAACTAACCCAAGTTTCCACTGACCTGACTAACCCATGTTTCCACTGTGACCTGAACTAACCCATGTTTCCACTGTGACCTGAACTAACCCATGTTTCCACTCTGACCTGAACTAACCCATGTTTCCACTGTGCCCTAAACTAACCCATGTTTCCACTGTGACCTGATCTAAACCATGTTTCCACTGTGACCTGAACTAACCCATGTTTCCACTGTCTGCATAATATGTTAGTGTGTCCTGAACTAACCCATGTTTCCACTATGACCTGAACTAACCCATGTTTCCACTGTGACCTGAACTAACCCATGTTTCCACTGTGTGCGTAATGTTTTAGTGTGTCCTGAACTAACCCATGTTTCCACTGTGACCTGAACTAATCCATGTTTCCACTGTGACCTGAACTAACCCATGTTTCCACTGTGTCCTGAACTAACCCAAGTTTCCACTGTGACCTGAACTAACCCATGTTTCCACTGTGACCTGAACTAACCCATGTTTCCACTGTGACCTGAACTAATCCATGTTTCCACTGTGACCTGAACTAACCCATGTTTCCACTGTGTCCTGAACCAACCCATGTTTCCACTGTGATCTGAACTAACCCATGTTTCCACTGTGACCTGAACTAACCCATGTTTCCACACCTGAACTGTGACCTGAACTAACCCATGTTTCCACTGTGACCTGAACTAACCCATGTTTCCACTGTGACCTGAACTAATCCATGTTTCCACTGTGACCTGAACTAACCCATGTTTCCACTGTGTCCTGAACTAACCCAAGTTTCCACTGTGACCTGAACTAACCCATGTTTCCACTGTGACCTGAACTAACCCATGTTTCCACTGTGTCCTGAACAAACCCATGTTTCCACTGTGACCTGAATTAACCCATGTTTCCACTGTGACCTGAACTAACCCATGTTTCCACTGTGTCCTGAACTAACCCATGTTTCCACTGTGACCTGAACTAACCCATGTTTCCACTGTGACCTGAACTAACCCATGTTTCCACTGTGACCTGAACTAATCCATGTTTCCACTGTGACCTGAACTAACCCATGTTTCCACTGTGTCCTGAACTAACCCAAGTTTCCACTGTGACCTGACCTAACCCATGTTTCCACTGTGACCTGAACTAACCCATGTTTCCACTGTGACCTGAACTAACCCATGTTTCCACTGTGTGACCTGAACTAACCCATGTTTCCACTGTGCCCTAAACTAACCCATGTTTCCACTGTGACCTGATCTAACCCATGTTTCCACTGTGACCTGAACTAACCCATGTTTCCACTGTGACCTGAACTAACCCATGTTTCCACTGTGACCTGAACTAACCCATGTTTCCACTGTGACCTGAACTAACCCATGTTTCCACTGTGACCTGAACTAACCCATGTTTCCACTGTGACCTGAACTAACCCATGTTTCCACTGTGACCTGAACTAACCCATGTTTCCACTGTGTCCTGAACTAACCCAAGTTTCCACTGTGACCTGAACTAACCCATGTTTCCACTGTGACCTGAACTAACCCATGTTTCCACTGTGACCTGAACAAACCCATGTTTCCACTGTGACCTGAATTAACTGAACCTAACCCATGTTTCCACTGTGTCCTGAACTAACCCATGTTTCCACTGTGACCTGAACTAACCCATGTTTCCACTGTGACCTGAACTAACCCATGTTTCCACTGTGACCTGAACTAACCCATGTTTCCACTGTGACCTGAACTAACCCATGTTTCCACTGTGTCCTGAACTAACCCATGTTTCCACTGTGACCTGACCTAACCCATGTTTCCACTGTGACCTGAACTAACCCATGTTTCCACTGTGACCTGAACTAACCCATGTTTCCACTGTGACCTGAACTAACCCATGTTTCCACTGTGCCCTAAACTAACCCATGTTTCCACTGTGACCTGAACTAAACCATGTTTCCACTGTGACCTGAACTAACCCATGTTTCCACTGTCTGCATAATATGTTAGTGTGTCCTGAACTAACCCATGTTTCCACTATGACCTGAACTAACCCATGTTTCCACTGTGACCTGAACTAACCCATGTTTCCACTGTGTGCGTAATGTTTTAGTGTGTCCTGAACTAACCCATGTTTCCACTGTGACCTGAACTAACCCATGTTTCCACTGTGACCTGAACTAACCCATGTTTCCACTGTGACCTGAACTAACCCATGTTTCCACTGTGTCCTGAACTAACCCATGTTTCCACTGTGACCTGAACTAACCCATGTTTCCACTGTGACCTGAACTAACCCATGTTTCCACTGTGTCCTGAACTAACCCATGTTTCCACTGTGTCCTGAACCAACCCATGTTTCCACTGTGTCCTGAACTAACCCATGTTTCCACTGTGACCTGAACTAACCCATGTTTCCACTGTGTCCTGAACTAACCCATGTTTCCACTGTGACCTGAACTAACCCATGTTTCCACTGTGACCTGAACTAACCCATGTTTCCACTGTGACCTGAACTAACCCATGTTTCCACTGTGACCTGAACTAACCCATATTTCCACTGTGACCTGAACTAACCCATGTTTCCACTGTGACCTGAACTAACCCATGTTTCCACTGTGACCTGAACTAACCCATGTTTCCACTGTGTGCGTAATATGTTAGTGTGTCCTGAACTAACCTATGTTTCCACTATGACCTGAACTAACCCATGTTTCCACTGTGACCTGAACTAACCCATGTTTCCACTGTAATGTGTTAGTGTGTCCTGAACTAACCCATGTTTCCACTGTGACCTGAACTAACCCATGTTTCCACTGTGACCTGAACTAACCCATGTTTCCACTGTGTCTTGAACTAACCCATGTTTCCACTGTGACCTGAACTAACCCATGTTTCCACTGTGACCTGAACTAACCCATGTTTCCACTGTGACCTGAACTAATCCATGTTTCCACTGTGACCTGAACTAACCCATGTTTCCACTGTGTCCTGAACCAACCCATGTTTCCACTGTGATCTGAACTAACCCATGTTTCCACTGTGACCTGAACTAACCCATGTTTCCACTGTGACCTGAACTAACCCATATTTCCACTGTGACCTGAACTGTGACCTGAACTAACCCATGTTTCCACTGTGACCTGAACTAACCCATGTTTCCACTGTGACCTGAACTAACCCATGTTTCCACTGTGTCCTGAACTAACCCATGTTTCCACTGTGACCTGAACTAACCCATGTTTCCACTGTGACCTGAACTAACCCATGTTTCCACTGTGTCCTGAACAAACCCATGTTTCCACTGTGACCTGAATTAACCCATGTTTCCACTGTGACCTGAACTAACCCATGTTTCCACTGTGTCCTGAACTAACCCATGTTTCCACTGTGACCTGAACTAACCCATGTTTCCACTGTGACCTGAACTAACCCATGTTTCCACTGTGACCTGAACTAATCCATGTTTCCACTGTGACCTGAACTAACCCATGTTTCCACTGTGTCCTGAACTAACCCATGTTTCCACTGTGACCTGAACTAACCCATGTTTCCACTGTGACCTGAACTAACCCATGTTTCCACTGTGTGCGTAATATGTTAGTGTGTCCTGAACTAACCTATGTTTCCACTATGACCTGAACTAACCCATGTTTCCACTGTGACCTGAACTAACCCATGTTTCCACTGTGTGCGTAATGTGTTAGTGTGTCCTGAACTAACCCATGTTTCCACTGTGACCTGAACTAACCCATGTTTCCACTGTGACCTGAACTAACCCATGTTTCCACTGTGTCCTGAACTAACCCATGTTTCCACTGTGACCTGAACTAACCCATGTTTCCACTGTGACCTGAACTAACCCATGTTTCCACTGTGACCTGAACTAATCCATGTTTCCACTGTGACCTGAACTAACCCATGTTTCCACTGTGTCCTGAACCAACCCATGTTTCCACTGTGATCTGAACTAACCCATGTTTCCACTGTGACCTGAACTAACCCATGTTTCCACTGTGACCTGAACTAACCCATATTTCCACTGTGACCTGAACTAACCCATGTTTCCACTGTGACCTGAACTAACCCATGTTTCCACTGTGACCTGAACTAATCCATGTTTCCACTGTGACCTGAACTAACCCATGTTTCCACTGTGTCCTGAACTAACCCAACCTGAACTAACCCATGTTTCCACTGTGACCTGAACTAACCCATGTTTCCACTGTGTCCTGAACAAACCCATGTTTCCACTGTGACCTGAATTAACCCATGTTTCCACTGTGACCTGAACTAACCCATGTTTCCACTGTGTCCTGAACTAACCCATGTTTCCACTGTGACCTGAACTAACCCATGTTTCCACTGTGACCTGAACTAACCCATGTTTCCACTGTGACCTGAACTAATCCATGTTTCCACTGTGACCTGAACTAACCCATGTTTCCACTGTGTCCTGAACTAACCCATGTTTCCACTGTGACCTGACCTAACCCATGTTTCCACTGTGACCTGAACTAACCCATGTTTCCACTGTGACCTGAACTAACCCATGTTTCCACTCTGACCTGAACTAACCCATGTTTCCACTGTGCCTAAACTAACCCATGTTTCCACTGTGACCTGAACTAAACCATGTTTCCACTGTGACCTGAACTAACCCATGTTTCCACTGTCTGCATAATATGTTAGTGTGTCCTGAACTAACCCATGTTTCCACTATGACCTGAACTAACCCATGTTTCCACTGTGACCTGAACTAACCCATGTTTCCACTGTGTGCGTAATGTTTTAGTGTGTCCTGAACTAACCCATGTTTCCACTGTGACCTGAACTAACCCATGTTTCCACTGTGACCTGAACTAACCCATGTTTCCACTGTGACCTGAACTAACCCATGTTTCCACTGTGACCTGAACTAACCCATGTTTCCACTGTGACCTGAACTAACCCATGTTTCCACTGTGTCCTGAACTAACCCATGTTTCCACTGTGTTGAACCAACCCATGTTTCCACTGTGTCCTGAACTAACCCATGTTTCCACTGTGACCTGAACTAACCCATGTTTCCACTGTGTCCTGAACTAACCCATGTTTCCACTGTGACCTGAACTAACCCATGTTTCCACTGTGACCTGAACTAACCCATGTTTCCACTGTGACCTGAACTAACCCATGTTTCCACTGTGTCCTGAACTAACCCATGTTTCCACTGTGACCTGAACTAACCCATGTTTCCACTGTGACCTGAACTAACCCATGTTTCCACTGTGTCCTGAACTAACCCATGTTTCCACTGTGTCCTGAACAAACCCATGTTTCCACTGTGACCTGAACTAACCCATGTTTCCACTGTGACCTGAACTAACCCATGTTTCCACTGTGTCCTGAACTAACCCATGTTTCCACTGTGACCTGAACTAACCCATGTTTCCACTGTGACCTGAACTAACCCATTTTTCCACTGTGACCTGAACTAACCCATGTTTCCACTGTGACCTGAACTAATCCATGTTTCCACTGTGACCTGAACTAACCCATGTTTCCACTGTGTCCTGAACTAACCCATGTTTCCACTGTGACCTGAACTAACCCATGTTTCCACTGTGACCTGAACTAACCCATGTTTCCACTGTGACCTGAACTAACCCATGTTTCCACTGTGACCTGAACTAACCCATATTTCCACTGTGACCTGATGTTTCCACTGTGACCTGAACTAACCCATGTTTCCACTGTGACCTGAACTAACCCATGTTTCCACTGTGTGCGTAATATGTTAGTGTGTCCTGAACTAACCTATGTTTCCACTATGACCTGAACTAACCCATGTTTCCACTGTGACCTGAACTAACCCATGTTTCCACTGTGTGCGTAATGTGTTAGTGTGTCCTGAACTAACCCATGTTTCCACTGTGACCTGAACTAACCCATGTTTCCACTGTGACCTGAACTAACCCATGTTTCCACTGTGACCTGAACTAACCCATGTTTCCACTGTGTCCTGAACTAACCCATGTTTCCACTGTGACCTGAACTAACCCATGTTTCCACTGTGACCTGAACTAACCCATGTTTCCACTGTGACCTGAACTAATCCATGTTTCCACTGTGACCTGAACTAACCCATGTTTCCACTGTGTCCTGAACCAACCCATGTTTCCACTGTGATCTGAACTAACCCATGTTTCCACTGTGACCTGAACTAACCCATGTTTCCACTGTGACCTGAACTAACCCATATTTCCACTGTGACCTGAACTAACCCATGTTTCCACTGTGACCTGAACTAACCCATGTTTCCACTGTGACCTGAACTAACCCATGTTTCCACTGTGACCTGAACTAACCCATGTTTCCACTGTGTGCGTAATATGTTAGTGTGTCCTGAACTAACCCATGTTTCCACTATGACCTGAACTAACCCATGTTTCCACTGTGACCTGAACTAACCCATGTTTCCACTGTGTCCTGAACTAACCCATGTTTCCACTCTGACCTGAACTAACCCATGTTTCCACTGTGCCCTAAACTAACCCATGTTTCCACTGTGACCTGAACTAACCCATGTTTCCACTGTGACTTGAACTAACCCATGTTTCCACTGTGTGCGTAATATGTTAGTGTGTCCTGAACTAACCCATGTTTGCACTCTGACCTGAACTAACCCATGTTTCCACTATGACCTGAACTAACCCATGTTTCCACTGTGACCTGAACTAACCCATGTTTCCACTGTGTGCGTAATGTGTTAGTGTGTCCTGAACTAACCCATGTTTCCACTGTGACCTGAACTAACCCATGTTTCCACTATGACCTGAACTAACCCATGTTTCCACTGTGACCTGAACTAACCCATGTTTCCACTGTGCGTAATGTGTTAGTGTGTCCTGAACTAACCCATGTTTCCACTGTGACCTGAACTAACCCATGTTTCCACTGTGACCTGAACTAACCCATGTTTCCACTGTGTCCTGAACTAACCCATGTTTCCACTGTGACCTGAACTAACCCATGTTTCCACTGTGAACTGAACTAACCCATGTTTCCACTGTGTCCTGAACTAACCCATGTTTCCACTGTGACCTGAACTAACCCATGTTTCCACTGTGACCTGAACTAACCCATGTTTCCACTGTGTGCGTAATGTGTTAGTGTGTCCTGAACTAACCCATGTTTCCACTGTGACCTGAACTAACCCATGTTTCCACTGTGACCTGAACTAACCCATGTTTCCACTGTGTCCTGAACTAACCCATGTTTCCACTGTGACCTGAACTAACCCATGTTTCCACTGTGACCTGAACTAACCCATGTTTCCACTGTGTCCTGAACTAACCCATGTTTCCACTGTGACCTGAACTAACCCATGTTTCCACTGTGACCTGAACTAACCCATGTTTCCACTGTGACCTGAACTAACCCATGTTTCCACTGTGACCTGAACTAACCCATGTTTCCACTGTGTCCTGTGACCTGAACTAACCCATGTTTCCACTGTGACCTGAACTAACCCATGTTTCCACTGTGACCTGAACTAACCCATGTTTCCACTGTGACCTGAACTAACCCATGTTTCCACTGTGACCTGAACTGTGTTTCCACTGTGACCTGAACTAACCCATGTTTCCACTGTGACCTGAACTAACCCATGTTTCCACTGTGACCTGAACTAACCCATGTTTCCACTGTGACCTGAACTAACCCATGTTTCCACTGTGACCTGAACTAACCCATGTTTCCACTGTGTGCGTAATGTGTCAGTGTGTCCTGAACCAACCTGTGCTTCCTCCACGGTTCTTCTGTGCAGTAGTCACCAATGGCCCATCCATGTCCCCCTCTGTCACCCCCTGGCCCTCTCCATCCCTCAACCGCCCTTGTGAGGGGGACACCTCCTGGTGGTGGGGGTTGGTACTGCCACTGTCCTTCCAATCTATCTTTTTCTTCATCCCTCCTTCCGACTCCGCTCTTCTTTCGCCCTCCGCCACTCCCATGCTGTCAATCTTTCCGCCCTCTCCATCTCTCTACCCTCTCTGATTGTCAGTAGTCATGTCACAAAAGAGCAGTTTCCTCTTCATGGGGTCTCTCTGTGGTTCTCCCATGGTCCTCCTGCTGTCACTAACTCCTCTGACTGGGCTATCTCCCTGCAGCGCCACCTGCTGCTCAACTAACTCAACTACACTGTGGCTCTCTGCGCTATCCCTGTGGCTGGTGTTCTCAGTAACTTTGCACAAACAAAATATATTTTTTTGCCTCCATCTCTCTCTAGTGTATGACTTGCACCAAAACCATCCTTTTGTAACCAATCGTTTACTCCAATGTCATTCTCCTCTATTTCTGATTAAGGAAATCATCCCTCTTTCTGGTCTCTGTCACAGCCTGCCATCTCGTTGGCCTCTTTCAGGTAGAGGCAGCAGGAGAGTTCCAAACTGCCATTTAGTTACAAGCGTTAGGGCCTGACGGTCAGCATCTCCTCCTCCAGCTGAAACCATTTAGCCAGGCTCTCCCTCTAGCCTTCCAGGGCTACAGTGGTATCCTCTTGGCTACGTTCAGGACCTTGCCATTCCCCATCTACACTTCCTAAGTGCCAGTCTTCACTTTGAGTCTTTCGGCTTGTTACGTGGTTCTCTGGTGCTAGGAGGATGGTGGTCCACAGGCCCTAGTTGACTTTTTTCTCTAAGGGGGCTAGGGTGCTCTGTGCTGGGGAGGGGTGGTCTGACAGGGCCCTGGAACTGACAGGCCTATCTGGATCCTTTGCGAGATTGCTTACCGCCCATAAGCTGATGCTGAAGATGCTCTGCTCTACTTCCTCCACAGAGCATATGAGCACCTGGAGAAGCCCGACTCTGTGGTGAGAACAATGATCTTTGACTTCTCCAGTGCTTTCAATACCATACAAGCCTGCTTGCTGGCCCAAAAACTAAAGGACAGTCACATAAACCCACACACAAACAAATGGATTGTGAACTACCTGATCAATAGATCACAGTTGGTAAGACTGAACCAGGAAGCATCAGATCGGATATGTACAAACACGGGGGGCGCCGCAGGGGACGGTCCTGTCACTTTTTCAAATCAAATCAAATCAAATGTATTTATATAGCCCTTCGTACATCAGCTGATATCTCAAAGTGCTGTACAGAAACCCAGCCTAAAACCCCAAACAGCAAGCAATGCAGGTGTAGAAGCACGGTGGCTAGGAAAAACTCCCTAGAAAGGCCAAAACCTAGGAAGAAACCTAGAGAGGAACCAGGCTATGTGGGGTGGCCAGTCCTCTTCTGGCTGTACCGGGTGGAGATTATAACAGAACATGGCCAAGATGTTCAAATGTTCATAAATGACCAGCATGGTCGAATAATAATAAGGCAGAACAGTTGAAACTGGAGCAGCAGCAGAGTCAGGTGCTTTTTCTGTTTACCCTCTACACAAATGACTTCACACACACACAACAATGAACTGAGACACTTACAGAAATTCTCAGCAGCAGCACAGCAGCACAGACAGGTGCTTTTTCTGTTTACCCTCTACACAAATGACTTCACACACACACAACAATGAACTGAGACACTTACAGAAATTCTCTGATGACCCTGCTGTAGTAAGCTGTGTCATGAGAGGAGACGATGCTCATCTAAGGGATATACAAGAGTCCTTTGTGAAATGGTGTGAGGATAATTACTTCCACCTGAATGTACTAAAGCCCAAGGAGCTAGTGGTAGATTTTAGGAAAAATAAATGTTTTTAATCCCATTTCAAGTAATTGTGAAGAGATTGTCACTGTTGACTCGTATAAGTACTTGGGTGTAATACTGGACAACAAACTGAACTAGAAGGAGTCTACAAAAACACCCAATCCAAACCGTACTTTTTAAACAAGCTTACATCTTTTAATGTCTGTGACAAAATGCTCCATAGCACTATCTTAGCGAGAGACACTCTGATGACACACACCCTCTCCACAGGGCTCTGATGACACACACCCCCTCCACAGCAATCTGATGATACACACCCCTCCACAGCGCTCTGATGACACACACCCCCTCCACAGGGCTCTGATGACACACACACCCTCCACAGCACTCTGATGACACACACCCACTCCACAGCACTCTGACACACACCCCCTCCACAGCACTCTGATGACAAACACACCCCCTCCACAGCTCTCTGATGACACACACCCCCTACACAGCACTCTGATGACACACACCCCCTACAGAGCACTCTGGTGATACACACCCACTCCACAGCACTCTGACGACACACACACCCACTCCACAACACTCTGGTGATACACACCCACTCCACAGCACTCTGACGACACACACCACCTCCACAGGGCTCTGACGACACACACCCCTTCATAGGACTCTGACGACACACACACTCACTCCACAGCGCTCTGATGACACACACCCACTCCACAGCACTCTGACACACAGGAGCAGTAGCAGGATCATCCCGCTCAGATGTTCCACAGAGAGGTTTAGACGGTCATGTTTACCCACAGCCATGAGGCTTTTTAATATGTGTAATTAATTACAGTGGGGCAAAACAGTATTTAGTCAGCCACCAATTGTGCAAGTTCTCCCACTTAAAAATATGAGAGAGGCCTGTAATTTTCATCATAGGTACACTTGAACTATGACAGACAAAATGAGAAAAAAAATCCAGAAAATCACATTGTAGGATTTTTAAAGAATTTATTAGCAAATTATGGTGGAAAATAAGTATTTTGTCACCTACAAACAAGCAACATTTCTGGCTCTCACAGACCTGTAACTTATTATTTAAGAGGCTCCTCTGTCCTCCACTCGTTACCTGTTTTAATGGCACCTGTTTGAACTTGTTATCAGTATAAAAGACACCTGTCCACAACCTCAAACAGTCAAACTCCAAACTCCACTATGGCCAAGAATCTGCAATAGGTAAGCAACTTGGTTTGAAGAAATCAACTGTGGGAGCAATTATTAGGAAACAGAAGACATACAAGACCACTGATAATCTCCCTCGATCTGGGGCTCCACGCAAGATCTCACCCCGTGGGGTCAAAATGATCACAAGAACGGTGAGCAAAAATCCCAGAACCACACGGGGGGACCTAGTGAATGACCTGCAGAGAGCTGGGACCAAAGTAACAAAGCCTATCATCAGTAACACACTACGCCGCCAGGGACTCAAATGCTGCAGTGCCAGACGTGTCCCCCTGCTTAAGCCGGTACATGTCCAGGCCCGTCTGAGGTTTGCTAGAGAGCATTTGGATGATCCAGAAGAAGATTGGGAGAATGTCATATGGTCAGATGAAACCAAAATAGAACTTTTTGGTAAAAACTCAACTTGTCGTGTTTGGAGGACAAAGAATGCTGAGTTGCATCCAAAGAGCACCATACCTACTGTGAAGCATGGGGGTGGAAACATCATGCTTTGGGGCTGTTTTTCTGCAAAGGGACCAGGACGACTGAACCGTGTAAAGGAAAGAATGACTGGGGCCATGTAACGTGAGATTTTGAGGGAAAACCTCCTTCCATCAGCAAGGGCATTGAAGATAAAACGTGGCTGGGTCTTTCAGCATGACAATGATCATCAAAAATCAAATCAAATGTATTTATATAGCCCTTCGTACATCAGCTGATATGTCAAAGTGCTGTACAGAAATCCCACACACACCGCCCGGGCAACAAAGGAGTGGCTTCGTAAGAAGCATTTCAAGGTCCTGGAGTGGCCTAGCCAGTCTCCAGATCTCAACCCCATAGAAAATCTTTGGAGGGAGTTGAAAGTACATGTTTCCCAGCAACAGCCCCAAAACATCACTGCTCTAGAGGAGATCTGCATGGAGGAATGGGCCAAAATACCAGCAACAGTGTGTGAAAAGCTTGTGAAGACTTACAGAAAACATTTGACCTCTGTCATTGCCAACAAAGGGTATATAACAAAGTATAGAGATAAACTTTTGTTATTGACCAAATACTTATTTTCCACCATAATTTGCAAATAAATTCATAAAAAATCATACAATGGGATTTCTGTTTCTCATTTTGTCTGTCATAGTTGAAGTGTACCTGTGATGAAAATTACAGGCCTCTCTCATCTTTTTAAGTGGGATAACTTGCACAATTGGTGGTTGACTAAATACTTTTTTGCCCCACTGTAACTGTTTTATGAGGTCTTTCTATTGGAAAATGTTGGTGCCTGTTTCCCACCAGAGTAGGATAGAAACAGTACTTCAATCAGACTATTCTTTTAGGGATAATATGGTTGGTGCCTTTGTGTCTTTTTATCATGTGTTGGTCATTGTTGTGTGTCCTGTCGTTGTACGTCATTGATGATGCATGCTGTGATTAAACAATGACCCAAGTTGGGATTGATAAAGTAATACTCTACTCTCCAAGGGGAAGTGGATGGAGCATGTGAGCTGTCTCTTCAGGTGAGCTGTGGGAGAAGACCAAAGGCAACCAATCAGTCGACAGAGAATGAAAATCTGTGTTCTTACTGGACACGTTCAGGTAGTACCTCTGTTTCAAAACGTTTTTCCTCTAACTGAACCTGACCCTGATGTATCTCTCTCTGAACAGCAAGAAGCAACAAGGATACCTAGGGGCTAGTTGTAGTCCACTCTCTCCAGGGAGGCTCCTGTGAGGGGGTATGGAGGACCAGGGAGTACCTCCCTCTGGGGGTAGAGGAGGGGGCAGGGTCCTCGGACATAAACTACGGACAATAAATGCAATTGCGTTTTATCAAAGGCAATTTGAATACACAGAGATACCGTGATGAGATCCTGAGGCCCTTTGTCGTGCCATTCATCCACCGCCATCACCTCGTGTTTCAGCATGATAATGCATGGCCCCGTGATGCAGGGATCTGCACACAATTTATTGAAGCTGAAAATGACCCAGTTCTTCCATGGCCTGCATACTCACCAGACATGTCACCCATTGAGCATGTTTGGGATGATCTCGATAGACGTGTACGACAGCGTGTTCCAGTTCCCGCCAATATCTAGCAACTTTATACAGTCATTGAAGAGGAGTGGGACAACATTCCACATGCCACAATCAACAGGCTGATCAATCTATGCGAAGGAGATGTGAAAAACTGCATAAGGCAAATGGTGGTTCTCTGATTCACGCTCCTCTCTCTTTTTTTTAAAGGTACATTACATGACCAAAAGTATGTGGACACCTGCTCGTCGAACATCTCATTCGAGAACCATGAAAAACAGCCCCAGACCATTCTTCCTCCTCCACCCAAACTTTACAGTTGGCACTATGCATTCGGGCAGGTAGCGTTCTCCTGGCATCAGTCAAACCCAGATTCGTCCGTCGGACTGCCAGATGGTGAGGCGTGATTCATCACTCTAGAGAACACCTTTCCACTGCTCCAGAGGCCAATGGTGGCGAGTTTACACCACTCCAGCCGACGCTTGGCATTGTACACAGTAATCTTAGGCTGCTCGGCCATGGACACCCATTTCATGAAGCTTCTGTCGAACAGTTCTTGTGCTGACGTTGCTTCCAGAGGCAGTTTGGAACTCGGTAGTCAGTGTTGCAACTGAGTACGGATGATTTTTACATGCCACGTGCTTCAGCACTTTGCGGTCCTGTTGTGTGAGCTTGTGTGGCCTACTGCTTCGCAGCTATTCCAGAACAGCCCCCACGCCCTGCAACTCACGCCTGGACAAAGCCTCACGCGCCTGGAGAGAGGATGTGTTGGTGGTGGTGCCCTGTGAGAGGAGAGAGGGAGAAGTTAGAGATAATATGCAACTCTCATGAACCATCCAATGCCCACAGCCCTTACTAACATGTTATATAGTGATACCAATAATTGCAATAAAAAGGACATTCCAAAAGGTTATACGATAAAGAATTTCAAAACAGGTGCCTTACCTTGGTGAATGACCGCAGGTTCTCAGTGATCCACCCCAGCCCGGCCCTGGCTCTCGCTTCCTCTGCCCTGGCCTTGAACAACTGGTGCTGGGCCACAATCTGACCCCACTGGAGCCTGGCCATCTCCCTCCTCTGCTCCACCACTCTTTTCCATCCTTCTCTTTTATCTCATGCCCCTCTCCATCTCCGCAGAGGCTGAGGTCCAGGAACTGGAAGCGTTCTGAGCAGGAGGTCTCCACCATGTCGGTGATGCCCTGGAAGAACTGGCGCTGGGTGAGGGCGGCCAGGGCCTTGGTGTTCAGCTCCTCCTGGTAGAGATAGTGAGAACAGGACAGGGGGTCCTGGTGGGCCGAGGCAGCAGCCTCTCTCTGGGTCTTTCCTTCCTTGGAATCTGGGTCTACTTTGAGGTAGGATCCTAGTTTCCTCACCTCGTCCGTGAGGGTCTGTAGTGCGGCATTTGTCCCGGCATTCTCCGCCCCCAGTGCCGCGTTGACATCCTTCAGCCTGCCATTGGCCGCATCCTGCTGAGAGGCTAATCGGAGCGCAGCATCAGCCTGGGCGGTGGCGAGCTCCTGGAGCTTCTTGCGGCTTCTCCTTTTGAAACGCAACTAGCTCCGCCTCTAGGTCTTCCACTTTCACCTCCCCTTCTGTCAAGGATGAAAAGGATGAGGAAGGGTGGACCATGCTCCTTGCAGCCGCAGGCCTACAGGTTCCTGAGGACTTCGTCCAGGGCAGCCTGATCAAATATGGGCTTGACGGAGTCGCCATAAAGGCCAGGGCCTCCTCTGGGGTAAGGACGTTGCCCTGCTTAAGGGTGTGGCAGACAAAGCCAAGGAGGTGGAGGTTTTCTGAAGGACAGGCAAACAGCCAATCAAACTCAGAGCCCTTCAGGGATAGGGTGCCCAGATAACCTAAGCGACCAAGCGCATCCACAAACTGACCGCCGTCTGACATGACAACAGCACCCTACCACAGATAGAACAATGAGACAGATATTTCACCAGATGTATAAATGTGAAGCATACGCTTGGCTACCAAAGATGGTAGTGAGAGCAGTGTGGGAGAAGATGGAACGAAGATGGAACATTTTCTCATCAATGAAATATTTGATCTCAATACAGTTTTCTGTTCCCAAAACTAGAATCTGTTACAAACAGAGTGGACTAAGTTTCATTGACTTTACCATTTGCCAAAGTTTTAAAAAATATTGCATTGTTTAAAAGGAGTGCAAACGCTAAACGAGTTATTGCACACGTGCCCTTCACACAGTACAGGTTCCCTCACGGAAATCATGCTAGAACATGCCAATAGGATCTGGCTAGCTAGTGCATGGTTCTGCCCACTATGACTCATTTGTTCCCATTTGAAACAATGGGCTGTGGTCTATCTTGGTTTAGTTATAAAAATCTTTGATCCTTTTATTTTTAATCCCAGCACCCGCAGGAGGTCTTTTGCCTTTTGGTAGGCGCCATTGTAAATTAAATAAAATGATTATCTGACTTGCCTAGTTAAATAAAGGTGAAATAAAATAAAATACTGGCTGGCTACCACACTGTCATAGAGGCAGTAACATTAGGGTCAAGCCGGGTGAGGGTGGGATTTATATAGAGGTGAAGAGAATGGTTAGAATTGACAAAAAATATTATCATCGATATATTATCTCAACTGTAACATCATAGTAATTGAATATAAATGAAATTGTTCCTTTCAAGACAAGACCATTTCCTGTGGAGAAGATGGTTCCAGAAATGAGGGGTAAACTCTCAGTTTGAGATATTTCGAATATGAAATCTAAAGGACCTAGAAATTGTCAGGATGAGAGCTTCTCCGCCCTGATGATCGTGTCCTCAATCAATAATCTCAATCGCTCACTGGTTCGGTAGGTCACGTTAATAAGAAGGCGTGGATTTGAAACTAATCACAACGCCATTATTGAGTTGAGCGTTGAAGAAATGTTTAACCGAATATAGTTTGTTTGTGAACTGTAACTCCGGTGACACTGAAACTGTCACCTTTACACCCTAAGTAAGAACAGAAGTTGTTTAACATAATAAACTAGCTAACGTTACTGTAAACTCGCTAGCCACATTCTAACGCCTGAGGTCCCTGAAGTGAATAGCTGCATCAATTTGTCCACCGGTACTTTACGTTGTTAAATTCTTGTTTTTCAACTGGTAGGAAGCCGCTACACGAGCGAAATGCGCGCTCTCAACCATCTTCTTTGGGGTTATTGGACGGGGATGAAACAATTCACGAAAGAAAAGTAAATTACACTACGGGGAAGATACATTTAACATGCATCCACACAAACAACGAAATAACAAATATATACTTCAGTCGCTCGAAACCTCAAATCCCATGTTCAGGCTCTGGTGCCTGATATGGTTGGACCACACACGTCAGTAATCTATGTAGCTCATCAAATGTTAAACGCATAAATTGTTCAACTAAAGAAACAATATCATTAGGATATTTATTTTTATTTTTCGAATTAGCCCCGTGCCGTTTATCACCATTGCTACAAAAGCGACAGTCACGCTCTCATCCAAAATCAGTCACCCTCTCAACATTACGTTCTACGTCACGCGATGGGGATCCGCTAAACAACTTTTTTCAGCCAATGAGAAAGTAGTCGAGCCTACCTGCCCACGCTCTTTTAACCTTTCTAGGTACGTTTTGATATTTCTTTCATTCTGCACGGAGAACAGTGACCTAGAAGTGTGATTTGGTTATACGTTATTCGAGGTGAGTTTTGCTGGACAAGGTATGACATTCAAACGCATTGATAGAGAGAAATGCTTTTTATCACCCGTTGAAATGCTTTTTATCACCCGTTTTATCACCCGTTGTGGTGGTCGACAGACCGATGTAAAGCGGCTTGTACGGTATTCATTTGGCAACAATGCACAGCACTCCGCTAGGTTCTGCAAGTCCTTTATCTAACTAACCTAGTGCTGTGGGATAAATGTGCATTTTGCTATTCTAAATAGCAGCCTACTGTAGGCTACTACAGTACTGTAAATCAATGCATGCTTGTTTTTGCTGGCACAATACTCTACTGCACAGACTGCCGTGTCATGCTTACCAGTTGATCAACAGTCTTTGAATAACATGCATCCTTTGTTGAAGAACTAGTTTCTCGTCATCCTGTTATGATATAAGCATCTGGGTGTTAAATGTATCTATTGCATTTCTAGCTTTAGTTCATATCTCAACCTACAGTTTTAGTTTGCTGTAGTTTAGAGCTACCTATTAGTATGCATGACATGTTGCTAAATTTAGGGATGCAAAAGTAGAAAATGTTCCAAGATTATCTTTGGCTCAGTTATCTTTAATTGTATTGAAAGCAAGTAAGTAAATAATATATTAGTTCACAGTTGTCCAAAGCAAAGAGCCATGGTTCATTCCAAGACCTGGGTCCTGGCCCGTCACTTTGAAGGCTTCCCGGAGGACAGCAACTTTGAGCTGAAGCTGGAGCAGCAGCCAAAGCCTAAAGATGGAGGTAACAAACGAACACCTGTGGAGATGAGCTCATCACATTGACTTCGATCATCTGGACTAGTTCTTGCACTGAGTACAAGATTCCTGTACCTGACTGAAGCTGATATGAGTGATGCCATACGTTGTTGTTTTGTCTGTTTCAGAGGTGCTTCTCGAGGCACTGTTTCTCAGTGTGGATCCATACATGAGGTAGGGGAGAAAAGACAAAGGGGACGGGGTTGGAATCCCCTAACATGTTTCATGTTATGTAATATCTATAAGGAAAACTATATGTTATTATTCACTGAACAGTTTTGACTTTGCTAAACCACAGTTCTTCAGTAGATTTCCTGACAGAAAACATCTCATCTGATGTGTTCTTCTGTGGTTGTTTCCAGACCGTTCAGCCGACTGCGTATGAAAGAGGGGGGAGTGATGATCGGAACTCAAGTGGCCAAGTAAGAAAAATAAACCGGTCCACGTCCAAATGGCACCCTATTACCTACATAGTGCACTAGTGGGCCCTGGTCAGAAGCAGTGCACTATGTAGGGAATACATTGCCATTTGGGATGCAGGCCTAAGTTAACTGCCTTTCATCTACCATGGGAGGACATGCATGCCTACCGTTTACTGGAAGAGAATGGACCCTGCACCTGTTATTCATTTCTGAGGCAGTAGATTATCATTGGTGACTGCAGTTGTAAGAGAACAACTTGAATGCACTTGGCAGTGTACTCTGAGGTTCCGTTCCTGCCACAAGTGAGTGGTTCAATGTGTTTTCACAGACAAAGTGTGTTTTTGACAGTGAGTCTGTCTGGATACGTACACAGAACCAAATGACTCTCCCCTGCATTCACTCTCCCCAGGGCTTTTTAAATGACTTTACTGAGTTTATTTCCTTGAATACTGTCATTAAACTATCTTTGTGAATATGTACAGATTGCCTCCATTGACATTTTCATATGTATTCAAATTAGTCTCTAGATAAACAGTTTAGCGACCACTGAGGGTGAAGGTCGTAGTCCCAGGTTAAACCTTCTCTGTGACTAGAAACACTCTCAATGGGAGATTGTTCATTAGGCATACTTTACGATCTGTGTCTTCTGACACAGACTTCTTATCAACACTCTAAGTATGATCAACTACCCTAGTTAATCCAGTTTGTTTATTTGTTGTGTGTGTGGTTTTCTAGGGTGATCCAGAGCAACAACTCAGCCTTCCCAATTGGGTGCCATGTGGTTGGTAGATGTGGCTGGAGGACACACACTGTGTCTGATGGGACAGGCCTGACACGCCTTCTGTCTGACTGGCCACAGGAGGTCCCCATGTCCCTGGCTCTGGGGGCCATCGGCATGCCTGGGTAAGGAATGGGGGACTTTCTGAGTGCCAGTGGCTTCTATTTTGGGGTAAAAGTCTCCGAAATCCCGGACCGAGGGCAACCGCACTCATCCAGAATGTCAGAACATTGTTAATGTGGGAGGCAACCCATCTGCCTAGGGAGAATAGTAAAAAAAAAAACAAGAGTTACTATGGCATGAATCACCACTGGCCACAAAGTGTGGAACATTTATGTTTTCAGGTAAGAAGAAAGGCCTGGGTAAGGAGGGATACTAACAGTTAATGTTTGAGCTAGTGTTGGAGAATTTGCAGCACAGCTGTTTCATGACAGACTAAATGTTGACCTCACGTCTGCCAGGAAAAGCATCTGCATGTTTTTCTTTGATTTGGCCCACAGATGTCTCCGGTCACCATTTACGGTCCTGTTCCGCTTTTCCGCTGAACTCTAAACCGTTTGAATGAGTCACAATTCAGATGAGCATCCATCCATGCTTGTGTTTTTAAGGATCTAAAAAGCTTCATTTCGATGGTGAAGAATTATATGGGAGAGACGGGCAAGGATGAGAGAAAGGTTGAGGCGGGGATTTGCCTCACGAACATTGGGGTTGTACATGTGTGCTTTCTGATGGGAGTGTTCCCACTGGACCACACGGGTGACTCTTCTATGGTTAAACTTCTTATTAAAGAGCTCTCCCTCTGGTGCCCTGACTACTGGCTGACAGACCTTATGTGGTCTCCAGTGTTGTCTCCACTGTTTGATCACTCTTTAAACAGTTTCAATATATGGAATCAATATATGGAATTGTCTGGGGGTTTGAGAATTTAAAAACTTTGAAAGACAAATGACTGTATTCAATGGACTATAAAGTTGTATTTTATCCTATTCCCTTGTAATCTGATTGCAGGTTAACAGCCCTGTACGGTCTGGAGGAGGTGCTGGGGCTGCAGGCTGGAGACACCCTCCTGGTGAACGCTGCAGCTGGGGCCGTGGGCTCCACTGTGGGCCAGATCGCTAAGATCAAGGGCTGCAGGGTGGTGGGCTCCACCGGGTCTGACGCCAAGGTAAGAATGAAAAAGGGATTTGAATGAAAGACTGGGAGGCAAAAATGCAATGGTCATCATCTATTTCTTTGTCTTTATCCTTTGATTAAAAAAGGGCGCAGCACTTGATTAAGTTAAATTGTTTCAGTTTCTTTTCCTGAACTTTTTTTGTTTATTCCTTTGTCTTTTTCTCTTTTCCGACACCAAGGTGGCCTTCCTCAAGGAGCTGGGCTTCGATGAGGCCTTCAACTACAAAACAGTCAGCTCTCTGGAGGAGGCCCTGAAGAGTGCCTCACCTGACGGATACCACTGCTTCTTTGAGAACGTAGGTTATATAGTAGTTATAAAGTATTTCGTTGTAGTAAAGTATTTATATAAAATGTTATTAAGTAGTTATATAATAATTCACTCTGATACTTGTAATATTGTTAGATATGGTGCTACTCTTAAGTTTTAAAGTGGTATTTCACTCTAGTTTTAATATCATTAGACAGATATACAGTGTCGGACGCTATCAGTGTTTTGTAATGGGTATTTCATCCTAACATATTTACCTGGATATAACTTACCTGTTTATAGGTGGGAGGATCTTTCTCTAGTGTGGCCATCCCTCAGATGAAGGAGTTTGGAAGGATAGCCTTGTGCGGGGGCATCTCAACATACAATGACACCACTCCACAAACAGGTCTGCTCTCGCTCCCTTTTCTTACAGAGATGCACATTTAAAGAACCCATTCAAATATACACAACTCTACATTGCATAACTCTGTAATTTGTGTTACCTTTATATGCTGTGAGTGTTGAGATTGTGCACTGACTGTGCTCATTTCAATATTCCTCCAGAGGGCGCCATTAGCCAGTATTACACTCAGAATGCTGTCGCCAGCTGAATGTTTCTTTCAGTGGAGGCTGGTGGGGGAAGCTAGAGGCAGACAGTCTCATTGTAATGGTCTGGAATAGAATAAATGGAACAGATCCATTTATGCCATTCCAGCCATTACAATGAGCCTGTCTTCCTATAGCTCCCCCCACCAGCCTCCCCTGGTTTCATTGCATAAAAATAAATGAAGAAGCATATTGGATCTTTGTTTTCCTTTGCCTATATTACACACTCTCTATAACCCCTTTCCTCATCTTGCTTTGCCTTTCCTTTCTCTCTCTTACTCTCAATATCTCATTTTCTCTCTCACTTTCTTTCACTTCTTTCTCTCTTACTCTCCCCCTTTCTTTATCAATTCAATTCAATGGCTTTATTGGCATGGGAAACATGTGTTAACATTGCCAAAGCAAGTGAGGTAGACAACATACAAAAACATATAAACATACATTTATCTCTCTCTCTCTCTCTCTCTCGGACAGGCCCCTACCCCCACCTGACCATGATCTTTAAGCAGCTGAAGATGGAGGGCTTTCTGGTGGGCAGGTGGGAGCATAAGAACCAAGAGGCTCTGAGGAGACTGATGGCCTGGAAGAGGGAGGCAAGTACTAGCCTGAAATCCAGACGTGTTTACACTCCTTGTGCTCTGACATGTTTGGCTTATGACATGGAATACAAGGAGTGGAATGTTAGCACAAACAGACTGGTACCCAGGGTACATAAAAACTGTCTGAAGTTCAGAATCATGAAAATGCTGTATTGGGTAAGAATTTTGCGCGCCATGTTTTACATATTGTGTAGATGTCTTGTTAGCTGTACACCCTGTTATTTTAATGAGCCTTCATCTCATTTCGACCTATTCATATTTACAATATGAAATGTCTGTGACTATCAGAGACTATAGACCTGTTAATGTTGTGTTTTTATCCACAGGGGAAACTGCAGTGTCATGAGCATGTCACTGAAGGCTTTGAGAACATGCCTGCTGCCTTTATGGGAATGCTGCAGGGAGAAAACATTGGAAAAGCCATTGTTAAAGTTTAGATGGCTTCAATGGATACTCTATCATAGAATTAGAATTCAAGGAACATTCCCATAGGAAAGCCTAACTATAACCATGACGTTGCATTCTGGAATCATTTTTCTATAGTGCATTCGTAGCACAACCTTATTATACATTCACATCATAGTCCGTCCTTGAATCCAAATGTTTACTTTGTATGAAGTATTAAAGTGTTTATATGTCTTTTGTTGTCTGACTTCATTGTTTTACTCACAAATCAGAGTCAAATGAATTGATGGTGTTTCGTAGGCGACCTAGTAGTAATGGCAAGATGTGCATCGCCACACTACCACAGACCTAGGTTGTTCTGTCTTATTGCAGGCTATAGCTCTAAAAATAACTCTGCTCATAATTAATGCTTCTCATCTCCTTGAAAGCAGGAAGAAAGGACTTTGTTCATTAGGTACCAAACGGCAGTAAAAAAGGACTAAAACGGTGAGGGACTACCTGGAATTGTCCAGTAAGAAACGTTCCTTTTCCATTTGAAAACATTTACTACGGTGTGCCCTAATGAATGTGACCCAGGGCTTTGAAGCTCCTATGCTGTCATTGAGTGGATCCAAAACAATTAGTGTAAGGTCTATCTCCCCTTAGTTGTCTACAACATCCCTTTGTTTGATATGAATGAGACGTCTTTATTTTTAGTTACTGATTTGAATTTCAGTAGAGTTCAGGTGACAAGATGTTCGTTTCTGTAATAAGACCAACCTCATGGTGAGAGCCTGTCATGTACATAACCATGGAAGGAAAGCATGATTCATACCAAAAATGTAGTCTGATGGGAATATTACAATGTATTTGATTCATTCAGATCACTTTGGTCCATCAATCCACAGAATAAATTACTTTCTCATTTGATTTGAATGTTCAGTGCTATTACTTTCCCAGCTCCAATGCTATTTGACCCTGCTTCTTGACTCACAGGTTCTCTCAACCAATCCCCTGCTGGTTCTGTAGTAAACCAGGAATTTGTCAAGTCACCGTGATTTGTGGAATAAACTATTGTACATGTTGCCTACACAATATGCAGCATTCATATAGTCAAACCAATTGTGGTCCCTTTTGATTCATTCCAGAAAATTCTATGTTCAGGTATTCAATGCACTTGAATGACCCAAATCTTGAGAAATAGCCTAATCTACACACAAAATATGAAAATGTATCATTTGCATTGCTTGAAGCACAATATTTCAATTGTCATCCCCGTCAAGCAGTTGGCTCGTGGATCGCCCACGAGGGGCAGGGCTTATGCGCGGCTTTTATAAACTCGGCAGCGTCACTTCACACACTGAAAGCCGCTTGCTGTCAAAGGAGCTTAGTATTGTGTTGTAACAGACCGCCAATAAACCACCATCAACATGATTATCGAAATTGAAGATAAGGTAAGACATGTTTTTGCTTCGTGCATAGCTCTTTTGATTGATCATCCAACTCAGTTTGGGGGGTTTGAAGCGTTTATAACGTTCACGCCACTGCGCCTGTCATCGAATGTTCATTCCTAATATGCAACCAACTGGCTAGGTTTATCTGGACTAGGCAAACGTTTTCAATCTCCTCTAACTTTCTGGCTAAATCGCTACCGTCCCAGTTAGTGTTATATTTAGCTATTTAATGTGTAAATTACATATAACCTGGACTTTTAGTGGTTGTGTTGAATCATCATGGTTGCAATGTTTTAAGTGTCAGGCAGATGGAATCAGTCCCGGGCAGTGATGTGTATAAACCCTGGATTACTGTTATGTATTGGCCGTTAAGAGGTTTTGAAGCCACTAGTCGGCCATGTTGGCACTCCCCGGTAGGAACTCTTTCATGGGAATTAATGAAATTCTACAGTATTTAAAGGACAAAATGACAGGTATTTAAGTTGTTGTAGTAAGGACAGTAACATTAGTAATCTGAAAGCATACTTTAAGGAATGTATGTTTAGTTCAGATTATATAATTTGAAAGTATGCATTTAGGTTTGTGTAATAATGTGTCAAAAAGAAATGTAGACATGAATAAATGCATTTCTATAGCTTCCTAAATATTTTTTACAATGTGAGGGAGGGCCAAGCTGGCGGTATGGTGGCTTCAACACAGTGCCCTCTGTCAATCATCGTGTGTGTGTGTGTGTGTGATAGTCCATCAAAGTCCTGTTCCAGCCTCAAACGGCTTAAGGTTGGCGCTAAACAAGGTCCTATAAACCACTGTCATGTTCATATCAACCAAAAAGTATTATATTCTTCTGATGCCAGACATTGTTGATGGCCAATAACATATTCTATGTTTGTCATTCTCATTGTGGCTGGACAATGTGTTCTGTAGGCTCTTCCTCACAGTTTTAATTAATAATGTGTTCTCTACTGTTCTGTAGGATTCCTTCTTCAGTGCCCTGAAGGAAGCAGGAGACAAGCTGGTGGTAGTAGACTTCACAGCCTCCTGGTGCGGCCCCTGCAAGAACATTGCACCCTTCTTCAAAGTGAGTGGTCCAACACTCAACGTCTCTAGCTGAGCTGTACCATTACTCACGCGGGAAGGTTCTTCTGATTTAGTTTCTGATTTTGTTCTAAGGGCCCATATTCATAAAGCGTCTTAGACTTGGAGTGCTGAGCAAGGATCAGTTCTGCATTTTTACATCATAATCAATTTGATTACAAGGACAGGGTGGATCTGTTACTAGATCAGCTCTCCCACTGAGATGCTTTATGAATACAGGCCCAGTTGTGCCTAGTCTAGTTAAGATGCACCCTGCTAGCTGTAGCTGTCAGATGGTCTCCTGTGAGAGGCCTCATGCCAAGTAGGGGGAATCTGAAGGGGTTGGTTGGTCTGAGCCAGAGATATTATGGAAGAAGAAAAAACGGTGTGCAAACCCTATTCCCTACATGGTACACTACTTCTGACCAGGGCCCATAGGACTCTGGTCAAAAGTAGTATACTATGTAGGGAATAGGATGCCATTTAGGATGTAGCCTGTGTTGTGGTGGCCATGTCGTCTTGGTAACCATCGAGGAAGCCTCCTAGGACTTGGAACATTGCGCTTATCAAGTGAAGAGCCCTTAATATAGACTGTAAACAGAATGCTAATGAACAATGCTGAGATGATCAGTCATAAGCCCACTGAGGCAGAGCAGGGTTGTGAAGTCGGGCCTTGCCGTAAACTATTTAAAACAAAAAACTGGGTCAATACTCGCATTACGTAGCATTCAAGTGGAGATGTGAATCAACCTATGGTGTGTGTCCTCCATCAATACCCCTTGTATGGTATGTCTCTGGGTCAATAATAGACAGGTGGATACATGAGCTGCTGTGTCTGACTCATCTGGTTGAGTTAATGGTTACAAAATTCCCAAGTGGAGGATTCTGGATTTCCCCCCTCCCCTCTGGTTCCGGGAATTTTCTAACCAGGATTTCTGGAAAACCTGGGGATTTTGGGGAAGCTAATATAATTTTGGAATCCTAGTTTAGCCAGCAGTACACTGCTAGGCCTGTTTTCCCATTGGGGCAGCCTTGCTGACCGTTGACGTTTAACCTGTGCGCTCTGCTCCTCTACAGGGGCTTTCGGAAAAACCAGAGAACAAGAATGTGGTTTTCCTCAAGGTGGACGTGGACGAGGCAGCGGTGAGGCAATTGTGTGTGTGTGTGTGTGTGTGAGTGTGTGTGTGTGTGTGTGTGTGTGTTCCACAAACATTGAACAACTGTTAATAGCTCTTGTTGAAAGTGCCTGAGCATTATGTACTGGAGGTTGAAGTGATGAATTGGGACGTTATCAGATTTTCTGTGAATTAGTACAAACAGTCCAGTTGGTGTATTTGAATACAGAAAAGTCCTTGTAAAGATGGATGTCTTGCCTAACATTGACTAGACCTCATGTATGTACATCTATTGGGAAACCCCACGAGGCTATCTCTTGAAGTACAAGACTCGAGAGAATACTTTGGTTAGGAAAGTGGGGTCAGTAGACGAGCCGGCTGTCTGGCTGGCCGGCAGTTTTCAGGTGAAAGGTCACTATCCAATTGTGACTTTGTTGCATTGAGCTGGGGTTGCTGTGGCTACGGGAAGTGGCTTCGCGTGTTTTTGTACAGTCCAGACACTGGGTTGAACCCATGAGTCAGTCATCTCAGCTGTCTGTGTTGGGTCATATAGTATGTAGACTACTGTGTGGCTGGGTGTACGGAGGGGCGTTCCAAAACCTGCTTTTCCCTTGTATATTATTACAGAATGCTTGAGGCCATTTGCCCAGTCAGTTAGGACAAACCTGTCCTGCAGAACTAAGGCGTTCCTTACTGGGTGATACTCAACCACATCAATGTGCTTTTAATAGAGGGAGCCTGTTTATTTACACTACTATTGTACCTTTTTAGCATGGCTTCTGATAGCCATAAAAATAAACGTACAACAGGGATTTGAGAGGAATGGGAGATGCAGTAGAGGAATGCTGAGGCAGAGGCCACGTAGTGAGGACGACTGGCTACTATTCTGAACTGTGAGTGGTGATCTTTCTGGCGCCCAGACCTGATGAAGCATCAGCCAAGTGTCTGCTACACAGAGTGGAAGAGAAGTCCAGTAGCTACAAGATCATCAGCAGACTCTGTCACCGTTATCTACCATCCTCTGACTCATCTCTCTCCGCTCAAGCCATGAACTGACCCTCTCCATCTTCAGAGGATGCAGCGATCAAAGACTTTGCCTCTATTGGTTGATCTGTCATGATGTATTGCTTGTTTGGTCTGCGTTTTAATCACCCTTCACTCTGCCTCCTCCTATAGGATGTGGCCAAACACTGTGACATCAAATGCATGCCGACGTTCCATTTCTACAAGAATGAGAAAAAGGTGGGTATTTTCTTGTCTTTTCCTTTTATAAATAATAAAAGGAGTAACGCAACTTATGGTCGCTTTAGTTGATTTCCCTCTCGGGGTAAAGACTGTATTATATTTAGTATAACAGTCGGCTGTACTAGCCTGTTTTTGAATGGAATTGTGGTACGTTGAAAGTGATATTAGAATTCCCTGTGGTGTCGTTCCCAGGTGGATGATTTCTCTGGGTCCAACGAAGCCAAACTGGAGGAGAAGGTCAACACTCTGAGGTCATGAGGAAGAGGCTGACACGCACTTCTGCACTGACGCTGTACAAACGCCACCACCAACCAACTGTCTTTAGACCGAACTCCCCCTTGAAGGAATAATTCCACTATAGTCCCAATTCCCTCTCGAAGGACAGATTCCACCATATGTACAACAAAACATTGTTTTAATTCAATTGTTATTATTTTTTAAATTGTTATTAAATGTTAATACCAAACCATGCCTCTAAATCCTCCAGTATATTAGTCGTTCTTATTCAGGTCAGGAGTTTATCTCCATTTTTAAAAAGGACCATAATATTTTAATGTATTTTTATATATTAGAGCAATGCTGTAGGGATTTTGAATGTTCTGTCGAAGTGGGTGGATTCAATAAATTAAGATGAATGTTGACGTCTGGTATGAGTTCCCTAAATATTTTTTGGGGGGATGAGTTAATGGACTAGGGTTGCACTACTCTTCATGGCGCAGTAGTCAACTGTATATTTAACTTTCTAGACTAGAATTGAGCATCCCATTTGCATGTTGTGCTTCACAACGCCACACCCATCCCAGTCGTGTTAGACTTTCAGAATGAAAAAGCGTAGGCTATATAGAAATGATGCACATAGTAAGTGAAATTAGGATTTATCATCCTCATTGAGGTGTAAATTAGCCTACATCTCGCATTACAGTGTTTGAATTTGTAAACAAGGCTGCATTTGGATTTCACTTAATGTGACGCTGTGCAGCCAATGGCAATGTCCCCATTAGGTATAATGCCAGGAACCTCATGTAGATTTTCTAGCTCTAATGCAGTTCCACCTCCAAGCCAAAACAACCTCTGCAGATCTGATTGAATAGAGCCCTAAGACGCAATCTAAAGCAACATCCATCTTAAAGCACTATGAATATTTTATTTAACCCGGTAAATTGACAGAACCGATCCTAATTTACAGCAATGATCTAGGGGATGATCAAGGCACTGACTTGCTGTAAATTAGGATCTGTTCTGTCAACTTACCAGGTTAAATAATATTCATAGTGCTTTAAGAAGTTGGGGATGATTAGATGACAACAATGGTATATGAGCCAGACTGGGAATTTAAGCAGGACACCTGGGTTAACACCCCTACTCTTACAATAAGTGCCATGGGATCTTTAGTGCCCACAGAGAGTCCGGACACAATTTTAACATCCCATCCAAAAGACTGCACCCTACACAAGGCAATGTCCTCAATCACTGTGATATTTTTTTAGACCGGAGGAAAGGGTTCCTCCTCCTGTTCCTCCAACACCACTTCCAGCAGCATCTGGTCTCCCATCCAGGGACCAACCATGATCAACCTTGCTTAGCTTCAAAAGCCAGCCAGCAGTGGGTTGCAGGGTGGTACGCTGCTGGTACACTGATTCTAGAAGGATCATTAGGGACCTATAGTAAAGGCATGGAGAGACCCACTGCCGGCACCTGACATGCTTTAGCGTCACAACACCCAACAGCAGAGATGAGGTACTAGTGGCGTTCCAGCCCAACTACAATGCAGACGCCTGCCAGATCTCGCCAACACTTAGGTGTTTTAACATATCAGCTAATCATACGATATAGCAATCTGATGCCATTCACCTGCTCACATAGGCTTGGCTCTGAAAAACATTGAGGAAGATACAGTTGGAGTGAATGGAACCGATTCAGTTGTATTTTATGCTTTAATAAAAACGTGAGGATAGTTTACACATATACATTGGACAATCACATCGTTTTTACACATCATACCAGTATAGCAGCATATTTAATACTGTTCATTTTCTATATGAAAAAAATACAGCTTTATTTTACAAAATGTATCTGTTTTTGTTTCCCTGGGAGGGGTGGGGGACAGAATTCATGGTTTACATTTATGAAATAATTACACAAAATTCCCTTCACGGAGAGCGAAATCTTCTTTCACGTTGAATGGTCTTAAATATGAAAATATCCTGTTTTCCTTTTCCTGTAAAGTTGAGAGAAAATGAAAAAGACTATTAGACTAAATCATTTGTCATTTTCAAAACCTTTTATTTATGGCTCGATATTTTAAATGTAGAAAACATTGCCATTAGTCCCGTAGTTATAAACTACACGGTGCCTGCCTGTTTTCACCTGACTGTTGGGGTTTGAACAAGCCCAGTTGGCTGTTTTCCCAGTGAGAGAGTAGGCAAAAAAATAAAAAATAAAAAATGTCATCACAATGGATGGATAGCCCTGCAGTGTGGCTCATAGCCAAATGGTTTTCTGCAGAGTCCAATCAGAAGTGAGAGAGTGGTTTTCTCATTCAGTTACATCTGTCAGGCTTGAGTTTAGCAGTACATTGGTTTTCATCTGGAAAAAACATTTCTGACACTATCTTTACCTAGATGTTCAGTCAGATTAGGAGAGCTTTCTCTGTTAGAGTGGCACGTCAGACAGATACTGTACATCTTCCCATTTAATCAGATACAGTGCATTCGGAAAGTATTCAGACCCTTTAACCTTTTCCACATTTTGTTATGTACAGCCTTATTCTAAAAAGTATTGAATTGTTATTTCCCCTCATCAATCTACACACAATACCCTGTAATGACAAAATAAAATAAATAAAATAAAAAAGTGTTTTACACATTTTTGCACATGTATATATATATATAAAAACTGAAATATCAAATTTACATAAGTATTCAGACCTTTTACTCAGTACTTTGTTGAAGCACTTTTGGCAGTGATTACAGCCTTGAGTCTTCTTGGGTATGACGCTACAAGCTTGGTACACCTGTATTTGGGGAGTTTCTCCCATTCTTCTCTGCAGATCCTCTGAAGCTCTGTCAGGTTGGTTGAAACGTTGCTGCACAGCTATCTCTAGATATGTTTGATCGGGTTCAAGTCCGGGCTCTGGCTGAGCCAGGCAAGGACATTTAGAGACTTGTCCCGAAGCCACTTCTGCATTGTCTTGCCTGTGTGCTTCGGGTCGTTGTCCTGTTGGAATGTTAACCTTCGCTCATGTCTGAGGTCATGAGCGCTCTGGAGCAGGTTTTCATAAAGGATCTCTCTGTACTCTGCTCCGTTTTATCCTTCCCTCGATCCTGACTAGTCTCTCAGTCCCTGCCACTGAAAAACATCCCCACAGCATGATGCTGCCACCACCATGTTTCACCGTAGGGATGGTGCCAGGTTTCCTCTAGAAGTGACGCTTGGAATTCAGGCCAAAGAGTTCACTCTTGGTTTCATCAGACCAGATAATCTTGTTTCTAATGGACTGAGTCCTTTAGGAGTCTTTTGGCATACTCCAAGCGGGCTGTCATGTGCCTTTTACTCAGGAGTGGCTTCCGTGTGCCCACTCTACCATGAAGGCCTGATTGGTGGAGTGCTGCAGAGATGGTTGTCCTTCTGGAAGGTTCTTCCATTTGCACAGAGGAACTCTGGAACTCTATCAGTGACCATCGGGTTCTTGGTCACCTCCCTGATCAAGGCTCTTCTCCACCGATTGCTCAGTTTGGCCGGGCGGACATCTCTAAGAAGAGTCTTGGTGATTCCAGACTTCTTCCATTTAAGAATGATGGAGGCCACTGTGTTCTTGGGAACCTTCAATGCTGCAGAAATGTTTTGTTACCCTTCCCTATATCGGTGCCTCGACACAATTTTGTCTCAGAGCTCTACCGACAATTCCTTCGACCTCATGGCTTGGTGTTTGCTCTGACATGCACTGTCAACTGTGGGACCTTACTGTATACAGGCAGGTGTGTGCCTTTCCAAATAATGTAAAATAAAACTTAATTTACGACAGGTGGACTCCAATCAAGTTGGATAATGTTTCACACGTAATGTATAATATGTAGCCTATGGCAGGTGATCCAATGTCTCGTTATTATTCTTATTGTATGTTTGTATATATAATAATACTTTTTTTGTTTGCTCGTCTGTTACTGTCTCTTTGTCCTATCGTTGTCTAATATCTTTTCACTTTTGTTTTGAATGTTCTTAATTGGAAAATGCAAAAATATAGTTGTAAAAACATCTCAAAGATGATCAGTGGAAACAGGATGCACCTGAGCTCAATTCCGACTCTCATAGCAAAGGGTCTGAATACTTATTTGTATGAAATTTGCTAAAAAAAATCTTAAAACCTGTTTCCGCTTCGTCATTATAGGTTATTGTCATTATAGGTTGATAATGAGGATTTTTATTTGATTTAATCCATGTTAGAATAAGGCTGTAAAGTATCAAAATGTGAAAAAAAGGAAGAGGTCTGAATAATTTCAGAATGCATCGTATGTGCCCAGTTAGTACTGAACCTCTCTGTCCAGCCATACCTTGGCCCAACTCCAACAGACAGAGAGGGAGAGCTGAGCTGAGACACAGACCTGGGTTCAAATACGACATGAAACCTTACAAAACACTTTGAGTGTCTGCTCTAGCCTGCCAATAGTGCCATGGGCGGGTTTGCAGTTTTGGGACTATTCTATTGGTTGATTATGCCAGGCATGCTCAATGAAGCACTGCCGGTAAAGTATTTTCAATTATTTCAAATATTGTTTGTGCCTAGGTCTGGTGAGTGTGCCTCACATTACAGAGAGATTGTATAGTAGGTCACTTTGTATTGCTGTACTAGGGTTTCCTTCAAATGATGACACAAACACAAACTAGGCCTCATTCAGGATAAGGGGAAGAGAGGAGAGATAATGATTTCCTTATGAGCATTATTAATGTTATGATTTGCTATTCCTGACATATTTTGATCTGTGTGTGATCAAGCAGTACTATGCGGTCTGGTAGTACCTGGTGGTCTGGTAGTACAGAATGGTCTGGTAGTACAGAATGGTCTGGTAGTACCTGGTGGTCTGGTAGTACAGAATGGTCTGGTAGTACAGAATGGTCTGGTAGTACCTGGTGGTCTGGTAGTACAGAATGGTCTGGTAGTACCTGGTGGTCTGGTAGTACAGAGTGGTCTGGTAGTACAGAGTGGTCTGGTAGTACAGAATGGTCTGGTAGTACAGAGTGGTCTGGTAGTACCTGGTGGTCTGGTAGTACCTGGTGGTATGTTAGTACAGAGTGGTCTGGTAGTACAGAGTGGTCTGGTAGTACCTGGTGGTCTGGTAGTACAGAGTGGTCTGGTAGTACCTGGTGGTCTGGTAGTACCTGGTGGTCTGGTAGTACAGAGTGGTCTGGTAGTACCTGGTGGTCTGGTAGTACAGAGTGGTCTGGTAGTACCTGGTGGTCTGGTAGTACAGAGTGGTCTGGTAGTACAGAGTGGTCTGGTAGTACAGAATGGTCTGGTAGTACCTGGTGGTCTGGTAGTACCTGTGGTCTGGTAGTACAGAATGGTCTGGTAGTACCTGGTGGTCTGGTCTGGTAGTACAGAGTGGTCTGGTAGTACCTGGTGGTCTGGTAGTACCTGGTGGTCTGGTAGTACAGAGTGGTCTGGTAGTACCTGGTGGTCTGGTAGTACAGAGTGGTCTGGTAGTACAGAGTGGTCTGGTAGTACCTGGTGGTCTGGTAGTACAGAGTGGTCTGGTAGTACCTGGTGGTCTGGTAGTACAGAGTGGTCTGGTAGTACAGAATGGTCTGGTAGTACCTGGTGGTCTGGTAGTACAGATGGTCTGGTAGTACAGAGTGGTCTGGTAGTACAGAGTGGTCTGGTAGTACCTGGTGGTCTGGTAGTACAGAGTGGTCTGGTAGTACCTGGTGGTCTGGTAGTACAGAGTGGTCTGGTAGTACCTGGTGGTCTGGTAGTACCTGGTGGTCTGGTAGTACAGAGTGGTCTGGTAGTACAGAGTGGTCTGGTAGTACCTGGTGGTCTGGTAGTACCTGGTGGTCTGGTAGTACAATGGTCTGGTAGTACAGAGTGGTCTGGTAGTACCTGGTGGTGGTCTGGTGGTCTGGTAGTACAGAGTGGTCTGGTAGTCTGTGGTCTGGTACCTGGTGGTCTGGTAGTACAGAGTGGTCTGTTAGTACCTGGTGGTCTGGTAGTACAGAGTGGTCTGGTAGTACCTGGTGGTCTGGTAGTACAGAGTGGTCTGGTAGTACCTGGTGGTCTGGTAGTACAGAGTGGTCTGTTAGTACCTGGTGGTCTGGTAGTACAGAGTGGTCTGGTAGTACCTGGTGGTCTGGTAGTACAGAGTGATCTGGTAGTACCTGGTGGTCTGGTAGTACCTGGTGGTCTGGTAGTACAGAGTGGTCTGGTAGTACCTGGTGGTCTGGTAGTACAGAGTGGTCTGGTAGTACCTGGTGGTCTGGTAGTACAGAGTGGTCTGGTAGTACCTGGTGGTCTGGTAGTACCTGTTGGTCTGGTAGTACTTGGTGGTCTGGTAGTACAGAATGGTCTGGTAGTACCTGGTGGTCTGGTAGTACCTGGTGGTCTGGTAGTACAGAATGGTCTGGTAGTACCTGGTGGTCTGGTAGTACAGAGTGGTCTGGTAGTACAGAGTGGTCTGGTAGTACCTGGTGGTCTGGTAGTACAGAGTGGTCTGGCAGTACAGAGTGGTCTGGTAGTACCTGGTGGTCTGGTAGTACAGAGTGATCTGGTAGTACCTGGTGGTCTGGTAGTACCTGGTGGTCTGGTAGTACAGAGTGGTCTGGTAGTACAGAGTGGTCTGGTAGTACAGAATGGTCTGGTAGTACCTGGTGGTCTGGTAGTACAGAGTGGTCTGGTAGTACCTGGTGGTCTGGTAGTACCTGGTGGTCTGGTAGTACAGAGTGGTCTGGTAGTACAGAATGGTCTGGTAGTACCTGGTGGTCTGGTAGTACCTGGTGGTCTGGTAGTACAGAGTGGTCTGGTAGTACAGAGTGGTCTGGTAGTAGTACCTGGTGGTCTGGTACCTGTGGTCTGGCACAGAGTGGTCTGGTGGTGGTTGGTAGTACAGAGTGGTCTGGTAGTACCTGGTGGTCTGGTAGTACCTGGTGGTCTGGTGTACAGTGGTCTGGTAGTACAGAGTGGTCTGGTAGTACAGAGGTCTGGTAGTACCTGGTGGTCTGGTAGTACAGAGTGGTCTGGTAGTACAGTGGTCTGGTAGTAAAGGTCTGGTAGTGGTGGTCTGGTAGTACCTGGTGGTCTGGTAGTACAGAGTGGTCTGGTAGTACCTGGTGGTCTGGTAGTACAGAGTGGTCTGGTAGTACCTGGTGGTCTGGTAGTACAGAGTGGTCTGGTAGTACAGAGCGGTCTGGTAGTACCTGGTGGTCTGGTAGTACCTGTTGGTCTGTTAGTACCTGGTGGTCTGGTAGTACAAAGTGGTCTGGTAGTACCTGGTGGTCTGGTAGTACAGAGTGGTCTGGTAGTACCTGGTGGTCTGGTAGTACTGGTTGCTCTGGTAGTGTGTATGTGTGTGTGTGTGTGTGTGTGTGTGTGTGTGTGTGTGTGTGTGTGTGTGTGTGTGTGTGTGTGTGTGTGTGTGTGTGTGTGTGTGTGTGTGTGTGTGTGTGTGTGTGTGTGTGTGTGGTTTGTCACCTAGAGCAGTCATGCCCGCTCCACCCTAGACTGCAGTGACACCTGTTAGGCCTGATGCACCTCCCACCGTTCAGACAGGACGACGAGCACACCGCTGTGAAAACACACACTGTCAATAAAACCTTAAACCATTCAACACATATATATATACACATATATATATATACACACACACCACATACACACTCTATCAGCTTTGCATGCACCTGACCAAGAACTATCCTAAGGCTGAGGCAGTTATTGCCTTTGACAAGGAGAGCAACTTTGGTTTTAGAAGTGGTTGGGACATAATTATATTTTTACTCCAGACAGCCTACCCGACCGCTCGCCTTTGACTAAATGAGTAACAGGGAGAAGGTGTGGACACACACCCACACTTTCAGTAAGGTTCAGAATCTCATCTACAGGACTTCCTCATAATAACAGATGTTTCCTGGTAGAACCCTTGGTTACTCAGGCGAACTGGCAATGTGGTCTTCCCTCTGGGCAGAATAACTTGGTCTCACCCTTTTTCTAGGGAAACACTATCAAAACGGTGTTTTCCACATCCATATTCTCCTGAAATGCAGACAAACATTTAGTTCAAACAGGACATGATTGAACAGAAAAAGAAATAATGATTGAACAGAAAAAGAGAAGAAAGGTAGTGGCTTTGTTTCAGTATTACTGAGTCAACAAATGACGTCATCATGTCTGAGAGAACAAAAGCACACTGGCATACTGTACAGTAGACATCATGTTGTCGCCACGCACTGACAAGGCCCTTCTAACTGCCCTTCGGGATTAATAAAGTTGTATGGAATTGAATTGAACAGTATGCCTAACAATCCAAGAGGTAGTCTGTCTATAGGAAAGGGTCATGTTTCAGTCCATGCTTCTACGATGATAGTAGTGGTTGCTTTGGACTTTGGACTTGCCTGTCACTGCAAGTGCTCGGTTGTCACAGACGTGCATTACTACGGCAACAGTAGTCTACAGTATGACGCACGCTGACACAGGAATGGATGGATAAGTACCTCAGATCATTCATTCTCTCCCTGATGTCACTTAAACAATTCCCCCTGCACTCCTGTCCATATGTGACTCGATTCAGGAAACTAGGCAGATGTCACAAGTCACGACTTCACAGGAGAGCCAGTTGAACATTTTTTTTTTTTCAAAATGCGTTTTTTGGCAGAAATTCCTTCTCGAACATGTGAACTTTCATGTGACTTAATACCAAACGTTTAAGTTGTTAAATTATGAGCCTATTTGGTTTAGCCAAAGAGAAAGACAAGAACCTTCCCACTAGCCATGATTGGCTGAGATAATGAGTGGGTTGGACTTGCCGAGAGACGATTTTCAGATTGTTCTGTGGTGTAGCATCTTGGGTCTATAAAATGAGCTGCTCGTTATACATTTAACATTTAAGTCATTTAGCAGACGCTCTTATCCAGAGCGACTTACAAATTGGTGCATTCACCTTATGACCTCCAGTGGAACAGTAGTGCATCTAAATCTTTTCAGGGGGAGGGGGGGTGAGAGGGATTACTTTATCCTATCCTAGGTATTCCTTAAAGAGGTGGGGTTTCAGGTGTCTCCGGAAGGTGGTGATTGACTCCAGAGCTGTGATTGACTGCGTAGATAATCCTTTCTACTGCAGTGTTTTTCTGAAATATAACGTTAGCATGGAGAACTGCAAATATGTTGCTACTGCTCTCAATAACATTGTTGCCCTATAATTGATCAGGCGCTATTGACTAAGGTCAGTGGGAGTAACGGGCTGCAATGTCTTCTGATTTTGTTGTTATTCTCGGTTTTACAGCTTCAATGCTCTGTAGTCTGACAAATCATCACCAGCCTAGAACACAATACTGTATTCATTCTAAGCAGCTACATCCTAACTATGAGGTGTGGGGGGAAAAAACTCCTATTACTTCTTTTAAGAAAAAGTGTTTTAAGAAAACTCAAAGTTATCCGGTAACTGAAGTAGTTTTGGGACAGCTCACAGTAAGATAACTTCCTAAAATATCTGCAGCTTTATTTTTAAAATCCTATTTCCAAAGCTTCGTTTAATGCTTTTTGCTCCACTGCTTTCATCAGTGACAACCTGGTGACGTCCCCATCTCCCATCTCCCTAGAGGCCACACGATAATATGTTCCTTACAGAAGACCCATTCAACATTCCACACAAGCTAAGGCCCCTACTGTAGGTAAGTCTGCTTATATTGTAGTCACAAAGTGGAAACCCTCTCAGGAGGTAATACATTAAGGATACATCTGTGTCTCACATCAATGAGCTCCTCACACACACTCACTGAACCACACACACACTCACTCACCACTGTGAAACAAACAAAAACACAAAAACACACACACACTCCTCACCGACAAAATTAAGACAACACATACACACCCACCGCTGTGACACACTCTTACATACTTACCACTGTGACAGCGCGTCCCTGTCCAGCCCGTGGGACACTCGCACTGGTAGGGTGCCGCGCACCGCCCGCCGTTCAGACACGGCAGGATGCAGATAGCTGTGATTTGATTGGAGGAGAGACACAAACATAAACTGGAAGCCATCACCACATGATGAGTCATCAACAATTGTGTGTTTCACCACACGGACTAAACCTCTGGGGTCATTCAACACAGGCAAGCTGTGTGTGTTGTGGGTAGGAAGCGGTGGTCAAAGAGTAGCTTTCTCTCTGGCAAAGTCCAACATGGCACCCTAATTCTCTATATAGTGTCCTACTCTGCTGTGTACAGTGCATTCGGAAAGAATTTAGACCTCTTCCCTTTTTCCACATTTTGTTACGTTACAGCCTTATTCTAAAATGGATTACATAAAAACCATTCCTCGTCAATCTACACTCGTCAATACCCCATTATGACATGGCGAAAACAGGTTTGGTAGACATTTTTGCAAATGTATAAAAAATAAATGCCTTATTTACATAACTATTCAGACCCTTTGCTATGAGACTGGAAGTTGAGCTCAGGTGCATCCTGTTTCCACTGATCATCCTTGAGATGTTTCTACAACTTGATTTAAGTCCACCTGTGGTAAATTCAATTGATTGAACATGATTTGGAACGACACACACCCATCTATATAAGGTCCCACAGTTGACAGTGCATATCAGAGCAAAAACCAAGCCATGAGGTCGAAATAATTGTCTGTAGAACTCCGAGACAGGATTGTGTCGAGGCACAGATCTGGGGAAAAGATACCAAAAAATGTCAGCAGCATTGAACGTCCCCAAGAACACAGTGGCCTCCATCATTCTTACATGGAAGAAGTTTGGAACCACCAAGACTTCTAAAGCTGGCCGCCCGGCCAAACCGAGCAATCGGGGGAGAAGGGCCTTGGTCAGGGAGGTGACCAGGAACCTGATGGCCACTCTGATAGAGCTCTAGAGTTCCTATGTGGAGATGGGAGAACCTTCCAGAAGGACAACCATCTCTGCAGCACTCCACCGACCAGGCCTTTATGGTAGAGTGGCCAGATGGGAGCCACTCCTCAGTAAAATACACATGACAGCCCTCTTGGAGTTTGCCAAAGGACTGTCAGACCATGAGAAACAAGATTCTCTGGTCTGATGAAACTAGTTAGGATCGAGGGAAAGATGAACAGAGCAAAGTACAGAGAGATGAAAACCTGCTCGAGAGCACTCAGGACCTTAGACTGGGGTGAAGGTTCACCTAGAATAGGACAACAACCGTAAGCACACATTCAAGACAACACAGGAGTGGCTTCGGGACAAGTCTCTGAATGTCCTTGAGTGGCACAGCCAGAGCCCGAACGTGAACCCGATCTAACATCTTTGTAGAGACCTGAAAATAGCTGTGCAGCGACGCTCCCCATCCAGAATGGGAGAAACTCTCCAAATATAGGTGTGCCAAGCTTGTAGCGTCATAGCCAAGAAGACTCAAGGCTGTAATTGCTGCCAAAGGTGCTTCAACAAAGTACTGTGTAAAGGGTCTGAATACTTATATACATGTGATGTTGAAGTTTTTTTTCTTTGGCATTATGGGATATTATTTGAAGATTGAGAACGTTTTTTTAAAATCCATTTTTGAATAAGGCTGTAACGTCACAAAATGTGGAACATGTCAAGTGGTCTGAATACTTTCCGAATGCACTGTATCAAACTCAACCTTTCTACTGTGTGAATAGGGTTCCAGGCTCAACCTCTCTCTACTGTGTGAATAGGGTTTCAGGCTCAACCTCTCTCTACTGTGTGAATAGGGTTTCAGGCTCAACCTCTCTACTGTGTGAATAGGGTTTCAGGCTCAACCTCTCTACTGTGTGAATAGGATTTCAGGCTCAACCTCTCTACTGTGTGAATAGGGTTTCAGGCTCAATCTCTCTACTGTGTGAATAGGGTTTCAGACTCAACCTCTCTCACTGGGGAAGACAGACAAGGTTGGGGAGTAACAGACTACATGTAATCCGTTACATGTAAGGGATTACAAAAAAAAGGTAACTGAAATCCGTTACGTTACCAGCAAAAATATTGTAATCAAAAACATCTTTGGCACTTCTCTGTTTTCTCAATGACATTGAAATCAACATTGAAAAAGGGGCAATTTTAAGTTTGTTCCACCTGAGCGAATCTGACCACAAGTCAGAGACCACTATGATGACACCGCAAATGTGTTAGATGGATCGCAGGAAAAGAGCAGGAATAGGCTTTTGTAGGCTACAGTCCAAGATGTGTCTTCCAATGGTGCGACTGCTGTCGGCATCCAAAGATTATCCAACTTGAATAAACGCTTGGAGGTAAGGATGACAGTAGTGGTGTCGTCTACGGTGATACGGATATCACTTATTATTGATATCTACATAGCACATTGATGTGAATCACACTGCTGCTCTCTCATTTAGCTATCTGCGCCTTGCGGATTGTGGTTGTTGTGGATGGCTGTTCACAAATTTAAATGTGTATTTGAACCCAATAATGGTTGAATTCGAGAAGTTTAAGGTGCCGATCAATCATCGTTTCTGAAACCAGTGGACAGCCAGTGAAAATGTGTTCTTGCAACAGCTGCATAGTGCAGATCCCAGCCTACAGAATAAAAGTAAGGCTTTTATTGCTCAATCTAATTCATGCTGATAAAATAAATCCACATGCCTAATGGACACATGCTCAAACTCACACACTTTTAAAGGGGCAATCTGTAGTTGCTACATCCATTTTTGGACTTATAAATGATATATATACATTGATACTTGAAGAATATAACTTATAAATGCCTCATGAGCTTAGTTCAACTGTCACACTCCATGAGAACCCAAAATATAAACTTGTTTTTCTCCTATGTTTGTAAACATTGTAAATGTAAACAAACATTGTTTAGCCTCATAACATGGTTAAAACAATCATTTTTATATCATAGACGGTCAGTCCTTGCATCCATAGCTCTGTCTATTAATCTGAGAGTGGTTACATTTCTCCAGGCCCATCCCTCAGCTCTTTACCAAAACAGAGGCGGGGCGGCATTTTGTTATTGTTTCATCTGTGGATTTTCCCTTTAGACAGCTGCATATTATCAAGATATCAAAGTGTCACCAACAAAAAGGTAAACAATAGGCCTATAGCAAATGCAGTATAGGACATTCATTTTTCAGTTGTGCTGAAAGCATGCCATTCAGTGAGCGCAGCATTTATTTTTCAACTGGAATCAATGAGCCCAATCGGTCCTCCATAACAACAAAATCATAAACAACAGAGTAGGGCTGGCTAATAAGTCCTTTGTTTTGGGGTTATGCTCAGGTAAAACATTTTGGCTAGTCTATACTTCCATATTTCCAAGCCCTATTCTTGAAGATCAAGGGGTATAACATTTATTGGAATGACTGGAATTCTGATAGAGTTTGGTTTTTAATGTAAAGATATCATTTTATCGTAATATTATATGTATTAGAGAGCGATAGGTTAGAAGAAGCCTACATAACCAACCCATAAAATAAAATGTAACATCCATATATGGACAGTTATATAAACTTTAACATTGATTTATCCTGCAATAGATGTCGTTCAACTGGTAACATACATTTTTGTCTTCTTCTAATGCCTTAATCTAAAAGTAACTGCATGTAATCAGATTACATTACTGAGTTTGGGTAATCCAAAAGTTACTTTACTGATTACAATTTTGGACAGGTAACTAGTAACAGATTACATTTAGAAAGTAATCTACCCAACCCTGAAGACGGAGTACACAAAAAGTCTGTGAACATTTTCAGACAGATGGGGAAATATTTTCCTTATGTGTCTCTGTGATTTTAGACGATCTAATGTGAGTACATACTATTCTACTCTGGCTGTGTAAAGCTAGCTGAGTACATTCCTCCACAGTCAGTGAAACAGTGTGTGTCTGGTCCTGGCTGCAGTGTGGATCCACTTTCGCTGACTGACTCTTTATTTGTGATGAGAGGAGGGACTGAGATCTCAATTCATTGGCATGGGAAACATGTGTTAACATTGCCAAAGCAAGTGAAGTAGATAAAATACAAAAGTGAAATAAAGATAAAAAATCTCACACACACACACACACACACACACACACACACACACACACACACACACACACACACACACACACACACACACACACACACACACACACACACACACACACTCCTCAAGTCTGCCCATCCATCCAAAATAAATATGATTGGTTGATTGAGTAATTGATAATACTTACGTTCCTCACACAGTCTACCCATCCACCCCTCAGGACAGGAACAGGTGTTGGGTCTGTGACACACCCCTCCGTTCAGGCACTGCAGCCAACACACCGCTGGAGAGAACAGGAAGACACACACACCTGATTGAAGCCAAAGTACTGAGACATCCTCCAAACAGTCCCCATCTGACGTGTAGAGAGGCTCCATAGAAGAGAAAGCATTCAGTTAAGATAGCTAGTACTGTTTAAAATAGATAATAGAAAATAGAAAATAGATAATGATACTGGTAGTCGTGCCGTGATTGGCCTTGACCATGCAACTTCATGCACTGGGATAAAGACAGCATTCGAAAAAACTGCATTTCTTTATAGAAATGGTTCAAACCACATAGCCACCCAACAGACGGTGCCATAGAGACAGGCATCCCTAGGCAACCCTACGATCTGTATAGTATGTACAAGTAAAGTGGGAAGTGTGTACGGGCAGAGTAGGGAGTGTGTACAGCACAAGGGACTGGTGAAGCGGAGGGGAGGGCACGCAAGGTGTCAGGAGTAGACAGGATGCCCTCCTTTTAGGTCGCAGTAGGGGTGCAGTCTCTCTACCTCTGCAGACGGGAGGGGGGGTCCAGGTCCTGTTTTCCAGACACATACTCCTGCCGTGGCCCTCTACGGCATACCCTCCGAAACACGAGTACACGGCCACGTCCCCGAACTGGAACACCGCCCCCCGCACCACCCCGTTGGCCACGTGGAGAGGGGGGCCGCAGGAGACCCCTGTGCCAAAACGTACGGACAGCCCCTCTGGTTACTTCCAACTCATTTAGAGACCTATGTTATGTACATGTTCACATCACACGTGTAAGAAGTCGGTCTCTGCTTTTCAACTAAAAAACATGAATAGAATAACTTTCCTCCTAGGGATGATGGGAGGTGTTGCCAGAGAAGTCTGGCATGTTTGGATAATATCATCTCAAATCAAATCAGTATCAGCAAATAACACATTGAATGGGTTGTCGTACAAAGTAGGCATTGTAGCTGTGTCAAGTCTTCAAAGAAATGCCATGCAGAGACGTGTCGACATGTCGAAGAGTGTGACTCAACAGAGTGTGTGTTCATTTTCCTTGTAAGGCCTAGAAAGCCAATCCAACCAATGAGAATACATCAAAGTGTTGGACAAGCTAGAGCCAAACAGACATGCAAATATATCTACCTCTACACACCATACAAAGAAACAACAAGGTACTGTATACCAACAGTACAACAACAGAATCAAGCAAGTTAGGGAGAATGAAAACACAGTGTAAACACCTTGCAAATGGTTTCCATAGCAGCTGTAAACCCAGAATTAGTCACAAACATGCCCGCCACAATAGATCTGCTTAATGGAGCCCATTCATCAAGTGTAACACAAGCTGCCCACAGAGACAGAGGAGAGAAGGAGACAGAGACAGAGACAGAGACAGAGACAGAGGAGAGACAGAGACAGAGACAGAGACAGAGACAGAGGAGAGACAGAGACAGAGGGAGAGACAGAGACAGAGGAGAGGCAGAGGAGAGACAGAGACAGAGGAGAGACAGAGACAGAGACAGAGGAGAGACAGAGACAGAGACAGAGACAGAGACAGAGACAGAGACAGAGGAGAGACAGAGACAGAGGAGAGACAGAGACAGAGGAGAGACAGAGACAGAGACAGAGGAGAGACAGAGACAGAGACAGAGACAGAGGAGAGACAGAGACAGAGACAGAGACAGAGACAGAGACAGAGACAGAGACAGAGGAGAGACAGAGACAGAGGAGATACAGAGACAGAGACAGAGGAGAGACAGAGACAGAGACAGAGGAGAGACAGAGACAGAGACAGAGACAGAGGAGAGACAGAGACAGAGGAGATACAGAGACAGAGACAGAGGAGAGACAGAGACAGAGACAGAGGAGAGACAGAGACAGAGACAGAGACAGAGGAGAGACAGAGACAGAGGAGAGACAGAGACAGAGACAGAGGAGAGACAGAGACAGAGACAGAGACAGAGGAGAGACAGAGACAGAGGAGAGACAGAGACAGAGGAGAGACAGAGACAGAGACAGAGGAGAGACAGAGACAGAGACAGAGACAGAGGAGAGACAGAGACAGAGACAGAGACAGAGACAGAGGAGAGACAGAGACAGAGGAGAGACAGAGACAGAGGAGATACAGAGACAGAGACAGAGGAGAGACAGAGACAGAGACAGAGGAGAGACAGAGACAGAGACAGAGACAGAGACAGAGGAGAGACAGAGACAGAGGAGATACAGAGACAGAGACAGAGGAGAGACAGAGACAGAGGAGAGACAGAGACAGAGGAGAGACAGAGACAGAGACAGAGGAGAGACAGAGACAGAGACAGAGACAGAGACAGAGACAGAGGAGAGACAGAGACAGAGGGAGAGACAGAGACAGAGGAGAGGCAGAGGAGAGACAGAGACAGAGGAGAGACAGAGACAGAGACAGAGGAGAGACAGAGACAGAGACAGAGACAGAGGAGAGACAGAGACAGAGGAGAGACAGAGACAGAGGAGAGACAGAGACAGAGACAGAGGAGAGACAGAGACAGAGACAGAGACAGAGGAGAGACAGAGACAGAGACAGAGACAGAGACAGAGGAGAGACAGAGACAGAGACAGAGACAGAGGAGATACAGAGACAGAGACAGAGGAGAGACAGAGACAGAGACAGAGACAGAGACAGAGGAGAGACAGAGACAGAGACAGAGACAGAGGAGAGACAGAGACAGAGGAGATACAGAGACAGAGACAGAGGAGAGACAGAGACAGAGGAGAGACAGAGACAGAGACAGAGACAGAGGAGAGACAGAGACAGAGGAGAGACAGAGACAGAGATAGAGGAGAGACAGAGACAGAGACAGAGACAGAGACAGAGGAGAGACAGAGACAGAGGAGAGACAGAGACAGAGGAGAGACAGAGACAGAGACAGAGGAGAGACAGAGACAGAGACAGAGACAGAGACAGAGGAGAGAAAGAGACAGAGACAGAGACAGAGACAGAGACAGAGGAGAGACAGAGACAGAGGAGAGACAGAGACAGAGGAGATACAGAGACAGGGACAGAGGAGAGACAGAGACAGAGACAGAGGAGAGACAGAGACAGAGACAGAGACAGAGGAGAGACAGAGACAGAGGAGATACAGAGACAGAGACAGAGGAGAGACAGAGACAGAGGAGAGACAGAGACAGAGACAGAGACAGAGACAGAGACAGAGACAGAGGAGAGACAGAGACAGAGACAGAGGAGAGAAGAGGAGAGGAAGTGATGGAAAACTACAGAAGACGATAGTAAGGATCCATGGTCAATGTGCAGTAAGTAAGCAGGTCACGCAGACAGAAAAGGAGAAAACATGCAGGGGTGGATCCTATATCAATGTACATGTTGAGTTTCTGCAATTATAATATTGTTATGTTACAAGTTGATTCACTTCTGTATAGTAAAAAGAGTTCTAGAAAAAAAACTGTGGACTTAACACAGTATCATGATCCCAAAAATTCACAGAAAGACCAGCATATCACGTTACCCACAGCACAGATGCCTCCTTGTTTCTTGGAAGAATGAGAGAAGGCGACTGACTAGTGTGGGAGCACAGCGTGATGACTCAATCACCATTTATGATATTGTTTGGAAGGCAGACCATCTGTGGGCTACCGCAGAGGTCAAACACACCTTATCAGGGACTATCTGACTGATGAAACTTGAATCGACTAAATGAATGTTACTGTATGAATTAAATTGTCATGTTTGGATTGTTTCAATAGTTCATAAGGAGCTATGAATTTGTATGTGTTTTATTGTACTGTAAGTTCTATGGATTTATTGTTACAGATAAAATGTTATTCTGTTCGTCAGACGGCGAATAGTTCAAAGAGGAGCGACACGGGGGTCAGCTTTTATCATACAGTGTTGTTGAGGTGTGGCGTTTAGAATAGAGATGGTGTATGAAGCTGTATGCCTTTGTTTTAATGTTTTGGGCCACGCAAAGTGATGTTAATTAGAAGATAGGACATACTGGGAGAGACAGGAGAGACAGAGACAGAGGAGAGACAGAGACAGAGGAGAGACAGAGACAGAGACAGAGGAGAGACAGAGACAGAGACAGAGACAGAGACAGAGACAGAGGAGAGACAGAGACAAAGGAGAGACCGAGACAGAGGAGAGACAGAGACAGAGACAGAGGAGAGACAGAGACAGAGACAGAGGAGAGACAGAGACAGAGGAGAGACAGTAGTTGCCGCTACTGGAAGAATGAAAGCTGGTTTTAAATGTTGATCATGGAGTCATTGGTAAACCAATCTCCTGATGTATGTTTGTATGTCATAGTTGTGAATCTGTCTATGCTGTTAAGACTTCTCATATGTTGTATTCTTTTTATCGTGAAGATTTCTGCTGTGTACCATTTGTTCATTGTATTCTTATTGCGTAACTGCGGTGAATCAGATTACTTTTAAACGGATAGGAACCGCAGTCTTCACATTTCTGACTAATATTCCTTGAATTACTATTTGGTGAAATGTGTAATGGTAAATGTTATTCACAATATACATAGCATATATGCTCAATCTCTAACTGTGCATCTCTGAGGTTAATTTAGCCATTTAATGCTAGGACACTGGCTGAAAGATATTAGCTCTTTGTCCCTTAACCTCTTAATAATTATATAACGGTAAACCTGGACACGCGCATAGTAATCATAGTATTCTGAGTGGATCGCAACCGCTGCTGTCCCCACTGGATACGACTATGGGTCTGTAGCATTCACTTAATAATGGAGTCAGATTGATGAATATAGTTCATAATTCAACATCATCTTTACACAGCTACATAATGGAGACCCCTCTTCCTCAGTCAATGGGGATTTCCACCAACCTACATAATGGAGACCCCTCATCCTCAGTCAATGGAGATTTCCACCAACCTACATAATGGAGACCTCTCATCCTCAGTCAATGGGGATTTCCACCAACCTACATAATGAGACCCCTCATCCTCAGTCAATGGAGATTTCCACCAACCTACATAATGGAGACCCCTCATCCTCAGTCAATGGGGATTTCCCATAATGGAGACCTCTCATCCTCAGTCAATGGGGATTTCCACCAACCTACATAATGGAGACCTCTCATCCTCAGTCAATGGAGATTTCCACCAACCTACATAATGGAGACCTCTCATCCTCAGTCAATGGAGATTTCCCTCAGTCAATGGGGATTTCCACCTACCTACATAAATGGAGACCCCTCATCCTCAGTCAATGAGGATTTCCACCAACCTACATAATGGAGACCCCTCATCCTCAGTCAATGGGGATTTCCATCAACCTACATAATGGAGACCCCTCATCCTCAGTCAATGGGGATTTCCACCAACCTACATAATGGAGACCCCTCATCCTCAGTCAATGGAGATCATCCTCAGTCAACAAACCTACATAATGGAGACCCTCATCCTCAGTCAATGGGGATCAGTCAATGGGGATTTCAGTCAAACAACCTACATAATGGTTCCTCAGTCAATGGATTTCCACATTTCATTTCACCACACTAGAAATGGAGACCCATTCCGTTAAAGAGGATTTTATATATTACACTAGACTTGTACATGTACAGATCCATCCCCATAGAAATCCCATTCTAATTCCAAATTGTATGTTCCCACCATTCATTCAAGAAACACACTTGCTTGGAAGGAAACACAGCGCAACAGGAAATGGTTTAGAATATGCAGCAATGATTTTGCTTTGCAAACAACCTGAGCCTCAGAGATTTCCCCATGTTAATCTTGTTTTAAGTGGCCTATGTGCTCACCATCTGCTGGCTTCCACATTTCTGACCTCTGTGTTGTGGGTGAAACAACAGCAGTAAATTCAGTTTATTTAAACAGTCACCTTGGTTAACTCTAAACTAAAGTGTCACATAATTGGTCAGCTGCGCGATTAAGTTCTGTGTCCATACTTGTTAAGAGATGAAGAGATGCTAAAATGACGAGCTCAACCCTCTCTCTTTGCACATTATGGGAGACGAAACGCCCCTCCCCTTCCAAAATTGGAAAGATGCTTACGCCTGCAAAATTGTGATTTGTCAAAAAACAGCCCAAGCCCTGGAACTACTGCTGCTTGTAATTCCACACATCCCATTCCTTCCCCACGGATTCTATGGTACCAGTTAAGTTTACGTAGATCCGCCCACGAGATATTATATAAGCAGCTAAAGCTGCTAAAAAAAATGCTTGTGTGAGTTGAACATGTTCTGTACATGGGTCAAGTCGTGTATCAGTATGTGTAAACACTTGTGTGAGAATACACTACAGTTGAAGTCGGAATTTTATACACCTTAGCCAAACACATTTAAACTCAGTTTTTCACAATTCCTGACATTTAGTCCTAGTAAAAATTCCCTGTTTTAGGTCAGTTAGGATCACCACTTTATTTTTAGAATGTGAAATGTCAGAATAATAGTAGAGAGAATGAAATTTTTCAGCTTTTATTTCCTACATCACATTCCCAGTGGGTCAGAAGTTTACATACACTCAATTAGTATTTGGTATCATTGCCTTTAAATTGTTTAACTTGGGTCAAACATTTCAGGTAGCCTTCCACAAGCTTCCCACAATAAGTTGGGTGAATTTTGGCCCATTCCTCCTGACAGAGCTGGTGTAACTGAGTCAGGTGGGTAGGCCTGCTTGCTCGAACAAGCTTTTTCAGTTCTGCCCACAAATTTACTATGGGATTGAGGTCAGGGCTTTGTGATGGCCACTCCAATACCTTTACTTTGTTGTCCTTAAGCCATTTTGCCACAACTTTGGAAGTATTCTTGGGGTCATTGTTCATTTAGAAGACCCATTTGCGACCAAGCTTTAACTTCCTGACTGATGTCTTGAGATGTTGCTTCAATATATCCACACAATTTTCCCTTCTTCATGATGTCATCAATTTTGTGAAGTGCACCAGACCCTCCTGCAGCAAAGTACACCCACAACATGATGCTGCTACCCCCGTGCTTCACGGTTGGGATGGTGTTCTTCGGCTTGCAAGCCTCCCCCTTTTTTCCTCCAAACATAACAATGGTCATTATGGCCGAACAGTTCTATTTTTGTTTCATCAGACCAGAGGACATTTCTCCAAAAAGTATGATCCTTGTCCCCATGTGCAGTTGCAAACCATAGTCTGGCTTTTTTATAGCAGTTTTGGAGCAGTGGCTTCTTCATTGCTGAGCGGACTTTCAGGTTATGTCGATATAGGACTCGTTTTACTGTGGATATAGATACTTTTGTACCTGTTTCCTCCAGCATCTTCACAGGGTCCGTTGCTGTTGTTCTGTGATTGATTTGCACTTTTCGCACCAAAGTATGTTCATCTCTATGAGACAGAATGCGTCTCCTTCCTGAGCGGTATGACGGCTGAGTGGTGCCATTGTGTTTATACTTGCGTACTATTGTTTGTATAGATGAACGTGGTACCTTCAGGCGTTTGGAAATTGCTCCCAAGGATGAACCAGACTTGTGGAGGTCTACAATTTTTTTTTCTGTGGTCTTGGCTGATTTCTTTTGATTTTCCCATGATGTCAACCAAAGAGGCACTGAGTTTGAAGGTAGGCCTTGAAATACATCTATAGGTACACCTCCAATTGTCTCAAATGGTGTCAATTAGCCTATCAGAAGCTTCTAAAGCCATGACATCATTTTCTGGAATTTTCCAAGCTGTTTAAAGACACAGTCAACTTGGTGTATGTAAACTTCTGACCCACTGGAATTGTGATACAGTGAATTGTAAGTGAAGTAATCCGTCTTGTTAACAATTGTTGGAAAAGTTACTTGTGTCATTCACAAAGTAGATGTCCTAACCGACTGGCCAAAACTATAGTTTTTTAACAAGAAATTTGTGGAGTGGTTGAAAAACTAGTTTTAATGACTCCAACTTAAGTATATGTAAACTTCGACTTCAACTGTACGTGTTTCTCTTTTACAGACTCAAGTGATATCTGTGTCTTTGTGAGCAGGGATTGTGGAGCGATTCTAGGAATCTGAGAGAACTAAGGGCAATTAAAAGCAATGTTCCAGCGACCGTGGAGACTGCATTCACGGTAAACGCTGCGTATGTCGGCCCAACCAGAAATTACCTTTACATTCTTACGAGGATCTTCCACGATACTTGAATCCAGCCCTCGATCGCGTCCCAAATGGCGTCATTTTCCCTATATAGTGCACTACTTTTGATGAGAGCTCTATGGGCCCTGGTCAATAGTAGTGGACTATTCTCAACTGTAACTAATCTCTCACATCTACCCTCTGGGACAAGGGTGTTCCTTCCACCTACTGTAGGCTGCTGAAATGGAACCCTATTCACTATATAGTGCACTACTGTTAAAACCAGGGCCCATAGGGCTAGGGTCAAAAGTAGTGCACTATATAGGGAGCAGAGTGCCATTTCGGATACAACCTAGAGAACACACTTCATGGCTGCACTGATTTTATGGCTGTTCTTTTTAATAAAACACTAACCTTAATGTGTACCAGATGAAGGGGGGGGAGAGAGAGAGAGAGAGAGAGAGAGAGAGAGAGAGAGAGAGAGAGAGAGAGAGTTGACGGAGGAAGTAAGATTCAACCCTTCTATGTTGACCTAGAATGCTACACCTTATCTTTAAATTGTCGTTTCATTCCAATGTCAATATCCTCGTTGGGACGTGAAGTAATAAAATACTAATATGTGGTGGAGGGGTTGGTGTAGCCTACCTACCAGTCATATGACCAGACACTCTCGGCGTAGTATACTGGGTTGTCCTGATGAGGTAGGTTTTGTGTTCAGGCTTTCGTTCTAGCCCTGTGCTAACCTAACTTAGCAGGCATAGAAAGATGCCTGAGCAAAGTCTCTACAGAAGTTAGTCTGAAAATACTGTATCCCTAAAAACCCGCAACATCTGCTTTCTGCCAATGTCGCTAAGGCTGGCCCTGCACTAGTTTAGTGGTTAATGGTTTATTTATTAACCTTAGTTAACCAGGTTAAAAAAAAGGTAGTTGGCAACACATTCTCTTGTACAATAATGAGCTGATTGGTTGTGTTAGTACTGGGCTGGAACAAAACCCTACACCCCATGTGGATCTCCAGGACCAGGCTTGAAGAACAGTAGTTTAAAGCCTCTACTCACTCTCACAGGCAGTGCTGACTGGGGTCCATGTCTGGTCGCTCCTACAGGTGATGGAGGCGGTGCCTTTTCCCTGGTGGCCCTTGGGACAGGTGACCGGTAATGACTGACCCACGTAGAACAGCCGTTTAGAAGTGTTAACACTCCCACTGCTCTCCTTCCATCCAGGGGGAGGGGGACATGGTTTGGCTGCATTGGGAGACACAGAGTATTGGATTACGATGTAGACATGACAAATGGAGAGGGGAATAGCAGTAGGGGAGCATGAATATGTATGAATGTGTGTATACAGGGTATGATGGTGGATTAGAGACAGGTTCAGCAAAAGCCCAGGGGCTACATGTACATGTCATAACAAGGTGTGTAAATATTTGTGAGACAGCTCTGTCAGCTCTGTGGGTCACCTATAATGACAGAGTTCTCTATTACACGCTTTGCTCAAGTAGCAGTGTATCACTCTGGGAAAAGCTGAGTCAGTAGCTATGTTTCCATTACTTTTATCCACTGATTTTTGGTTGTAACATTGTCTGTTACGGTGCATTTCTGTTGAACTGTAATGACGCCTTAAAATAAAAACTTTCCTGCAAAAACCTACTGTCGAATAAAAATGAACTGGTTTCCATGATCCATTTAGGCTAATTGCACATTGGACTCCCGAGTGGTGCAGCGGTCTAAGGCACTGCATCTCAGTGCAAGAGGTGTCACTACAGTCCCTGGTTCAAATCCAGGATGCATCACATCCGGCCGTGATTTGGAGTCCCATAGGGCGGCTCACAGTCGTCCGGGGTAGGCCGTCATTATAAATAATAATAAATAGGTGAAAGCCTGTTGCCTATGCCCCTCCCACTGATCTGTTTCACATCTCAGGTAACCTGCAAAAGCCAGCAAGAATTGACTAATATTTGCCATCCTAATAATGATCAATTGCCAACATATCGTCATGGTGAGACTTGCACTCCTGCTGTAAATCTGGAAACAAATTGGATGGTGAAACTTGCATCCAGCCAACCGAAAAGCAAGGCGAAGCAATTCAGGAAGTCTCAAAAGTCCAGACAATCCCTGTCCTGCAATGACACATTCTTTTTAGAGTTGAAAAGATAGATTTAGCAAGCAGTAGGCGTTTAGGATTAAATCGGTAGTAGAGCTTTATAGTTGCGTAATGACATCACATGCCCTGCGTACCTTAAAAAATGATTTGGCATCATAATTTATTTGAAAAACAATTTTCCATTTGTCGCAATAAAGAAAATTAGACAACATGCAAATCCACCTCTGTCGAACGGATAAAAACGATCTTTATAAAATGTATTCGATAGCGGCCATTTCCATTACACATGTCGCAAAGTTTTTTTGTTGCTACTTAGCTTTTCTCTAATAAACCTGGAAACTTGCCTAATGATCGTGTCAAAGAAACCTAATCTAAGGAGCTTAGATACACCAGGTCCGGCTGTCATTTCATTTAACCTTAATCAGCCATCAGTGCTTTTATACTGTGTTTACACAGGCAGAAAACAAGCATCTTTCTGGTACACAGGCCCAAAACAAGCATATTTCTGGTACACAGGCCCAAAACAAGCATATTTCTGGTACACAGGCCCAAAACAAGCATCTTTCTGGTACACAGGCCCAAAACAAGCATATTTCTGGTACACAGGCCCAAAACAAGCATATTTCTGGTACACAGGCCCAAAACAAGCATCTTTCTGGTACACAGGCCCAAAACAAGCATATTTCTGGTACACAGGCCCAAAACAAGCATATTTCTGGTACACAGGCCCAAAACAAGCATCTTTCTGGTACACAGGCCCAAAACAAGCATATTTCTGGTACACAGGCCCAAAACAAGCATATTTCTGGTACACAGGCCCAAAACAAGCATCTTTCTGGTACACAGGCCCAAAAACAAGCATCTTTCTGGTACACAGGCCCAAAACAAGCATCTTTCTGGTACACAGGCCCAAAACAAGCATCTTTCTGGTACACAGGCCCAAAACAAGCATCTTTCTGGTAAGAAGAAGGGCGGGGGTGTATGCCTTATGATTAAAGAGACGTGGTGTGATCATAACAACATACAGGAACTCAAGTCCTTCTGTTCACCTGACTTAGAATTTCTCACAATCAAATGCCGACTGCGTTATCTACCTAGAGAATTCTCTTCGATTATAATCACAGCCGCATATATCCCCCCAAGCAGACACATCGATGGCACTTCATATAATGTTTACATACCCTACATTACTCATCTCATATGTATATACTGTACTCTATACCATCCACTGCATCTTGCCATCTTGATGTAATGTATCACTAGCCACTTTAAACAGTGCTAATTGTATGTGTAGATACCCTACATTACTCATCTCATATGTATATACTGTACTCGATACCATCCACTGCATCTTGCCTATGCCGTTCTATACCATCACTTATTCATATATTTTTCTTTTTATGTACATATTCTTATTAATTATTTTACACTTGTGTGTAAAAGGTAGCTGTTGTGAAATTGTTAGGTTAGATTACTCGTTGGATATTACTGCATTGTCGGAACTAGAAGCACAAGCATTTCTCTACGCTCGCATTAAAATCTGCACATATACCATGTGGATGTGACAAATCAAATTAGATTTTATTTGGTCGTTTTTTCAATGAAGGGTCTTGAAAACAATCTGATGTTAAAAGATCTGATGTGATTGGTCAAAAGACCAATTAGTGGACAAAATATCAGAATTTGTCTGCCTGTGTAAACAGCCTTAATCACATTACTTTCAGGGCATTGGCTACAGTTTTGAAACTGCCTGTCAAACAGTGTTGATGCTGCAAAGTATTACAGGCATTCTGTGTCGGCCCTCCCTCCCCTCCCTCTGTGGTGTGTGTGTGTGTGTGTGTGTGTGCACTCCCTTCCCTCCCTCTGTGGTGTGGTATGTGTGTGTGTGTGTGTGTGTGTGTGTGTGTGTGTGTGTGTGTGTGTGTGTGTGTGTGTGTGTGTGTGTGTGTGTGTGTGTGTGTGTGTGTGTGTGTGTGTTTGTCAACCCTCCCCTTCCTCTGTGGTGTGGTATTAGTGTGTGTGTGTTTGTCAACCCTCCCCACCCTGTGTGGTCTGTTGTGCAAAGCTGATGTCCAAACCCCTAAAGAATGTGAGGTGTGGAAATACTTTTGGTTTTCTCTGGTTTGTTCTCAGTGTAGATTGGGTGCAAACCACTAGTAAGTACAGAGCCTGAGCTAAATGAATAAGATAAAACCATCAGCTGTCTCTTTTATTCTGTCAGGAGGTTTCCCTGACCATGTGATCTCACCGGGAAAAACTGGACCCTCTTTTCAGTCATGTGACTTGACCAAGAACAACTCCTGCCCTGATTCTATGAAGCAAGAAGAAAAAGAAGAGATTCGAACACATTCATGTTTGTCTCAGAGTCTTACGTTGACAGAAGGGGAAGATGGAGCTCCATGTCCCATCGCCCATACACGCCACCAGAGCATCCCCCTGTAGGGTGTAGCCTTTATCACACTGAAACGCTACAGCACGCCCGGTGGTCAGGCTCTGCTCCTGCACCCTGCCATTCAACAACTCCTTGGGGATGTTACAACCCTGGCCAACTGAGAGGGAGAGTGGGAGAAGGAGAGAGAGGTATAGAGGGAGAGGGGAGAGAGGAAGAGGGAGAGAAAGATGGAGAAAGAGAGAGAGGGGAGGGTAATAAAGAACCTTGATTTTCCATGCTTTGCATTTCAAGTTGCCTTGTCAAACATTTCCAAAACCATTGCTTAGGAGACATTTGAACAGATACAGACTGTAGACAATACGATGAAGTAGGAATAACTCATACCTTCACACGTTGGTGCAGGCAAACTCCATGTTCCGTTGGCCAAACAGGTGAGGTTCTGTGCACCAATTAGATGTAGGCCAGGGTTGCAAACATAGCTGACGTTGCTCTGGTACGTCTCCCCTGATGCCTGTAACTCTGCATTCTCCACTGAGGGAGGTGGACCACACGACACAGCTGAGGACGCACAAGATGGAAGAAGGAAACTGGAGTTAAATGGGGTTCATAAGCATTGCATGAATGAACGGATTGGACGTGTGCTCAAACGCAAACACGCACACACTTACCGACACAGGTAGGCTGAGCCCCATTCCATGTTCTATCTCCTTGACAGGTTTGCACAGAGTCTCCCTGTAACAAGGTTAGTCACAGTATTAAACACTGAAGACATACTGTCTACACCAAATAGACACTGGGCATTGCGAATCTCTCTGTAAACATACAGTGACTCAGCTTTCTCTCACAGTGACTCAGCTTTCTCTCACAGTGACTCAGCTTTCTCTGCTAACATTATGACCCACTATTTTATAGGAAATTGCATCATGTTATTTCCAGTAATGGAACATTAGCCTAGGCATTAGCAGATTACTTTTCACCCAAAGTAAGAGTGAAAGTAGAATTTATTTGATTTCTCACTGTAGTAATTGGAAAAATTCCATGCACTCAATTCCATGCACTCAATTCCATGCACTCAATTCCATGCACTCAATTCCATGCACTCAATTCCATGCACGCAAAATATTATGATCAATGAGGTTTTGTACAAAAAGGCTCCTACCCCCAAGCCATAAGACTGCTGAACAATTAATCAAATGGCCACCCGGACTGTTTACATTAACCCCCCCCCCCATCTGTTTTTACAATGCTGCTACTCGCTGTTTATTATCTATGCATAGTCACTTTACAAATTACCTTGACTAACCTATACCCCTGCACATTGACTCGGTACTGGTACCCCCTGTATATACCTCAATATTTTTATGTAATTTTCTGGTGTTACTTTTTGATTTGATTTATTTTCAATTTAGTTTATTTAGTAAATATTTAACTCTTAACTATTTATTGAACTGCATTGTTGGTTAAAGGCTTGTCAGTAAGCATTTCATGGTAAGGTCTACAGTACATCTGTTGTATTTGGCGCATATGACAAATAAAATTGTATTTTATTTGAAATTCAAGCTAAATTGTCTATATTTTTCTCTGTTCTGTAATAATATTGGAATATAAATATTGTAATAATATAATTTTGTATCAGACATTACCTTCATCTCAAACCCAGACAGGCAGATGTACAAGACGATGTCTCCGTAGCTGTAACTGTCCCCCTTAGAGATACCATGAGGAAGAGGAGGAGGTTTCTCACAAACCACCAGAACACAGGAGACAGAGGAGAGGCCTGGAGACCAGCTACCACCCAGCTACAACAACAGAATGAGTTAATAATCATGACATTAATTCATGTTCAGTAAACATCTGTGAATGGTGGATCTGTAAATCGCGCTAGATGCTAAACGACTAAAATGTAAATGATGAAAAGCCAGAATGAACAGAGGAAGGATTGAGAGAAATGTGATTACGGACCAGAGAGCTGTCTAGAGTAAAAAAAATGAATGAGAATAGAATAGAATAGAAATGAGAAAGTTGTGTGTATTGTTGAACACAATACACACTGAGTGTACAAATCATTAGGAACACCTGCTCTTTCCATGACATAGACTGACCAGGTGAATCCGCGTGAAATGTATGATCCCTTATTGATGTCACTTGTTAAATCAACTTCAATCAGTGTAGATGAAGGGGAGGAGACAAGTTAAAGAAGGATTTTTAAGCCTTGGCACAATTGAGACATGGATTGTGTATGTGTACCATTCAGAGAGTGAATGGGCAGGACAACATATTTAAGTGCCTTTGAACGGGGTATGGTAGTAGGTGTCAGCGCACCGGTTTGAGTGTCAAGAACTGCAAGCTGCTGGGTTTTTAAATGCTCAACAGTTTCCTATGTGTATCAAGAATGGTCCACCACCCAAAGGACATCCAGCCAAGTTGACACAACCGAAGGAAGCATTGGAGTCAACATGGACCAGCATCCCTGTGGAACACTTTCGACACCTTGAGTCCATTCCCCATCGAATTGAGGCTGATTTGAGGGCAAAAGGGGCTGCTAATGTTTTGTGCACTCAATGTATATTATATTAAAATGTTATCCAGCATCACTGACCATCGCAACACATTGACCATGTCGACACTTGAGTGGATGTAAATTGGGTGTAAATCATCTCTTCATGTTTTCAGTGCATTTTTACTGCAACTCGCTGTTGGCTGGGCTCCCTGCCTGTGCCATTAAACCCCTACAACTCATCCAGAACGCCGCAGCCCGTCTGGTGTTCAACCTTCCCAAGTTCTCTCACGTCACCCCGCTCCTCCGCTCTCTCCACTGGCTTCCAGTTGAAGCTCGCATCCGCTACAAGACCATGGTGCTTGCCTACGGAGCTGTGAGGGGAACGGCACCTCAGTACCTCCAGGCTCTGATCAGGCCCTACACCCAAACAAGGGCACTGCGTTCATCCACCTCTGGCCTGCTCGCCTCCCTACCACTGAGGAAGTACAGTTCCCGCTCAGCCCAGTCAAAACTGTTCGCTGCTCTGGCCCCCCAATGGTGGAACAAACTCCCTCACGACGCCAGGACAGCGGAGTCAATCACCACCTTCCGGAGACACCTGAAACCCCACCTCTTTAAGGAATACCTAGGATAGGATAAAGTAATCCTTCTCACACCCCCCTTAAAAGACCTAGATGCACTATTGTAAAGTGGCTGTTCCACTGGATGTCATAAGGTGAAAGCACCAATTTGTAAGTCGCTCTGGATAAGAGCGTCTGCTAAATGACTTAAATGTTAAAATGTTAAATGTTAAAACAGTCTTACCAGACAGTCTGCCAGGCCTGGCCCCTGCAGGAGGAACCCAGGTGGGCAGGAGAAGGTGACTGCCCCCCCTACAGGGGTGAGGTCCTCCCCCGTGACCAGGACGTGGGTGGTGAGGTTGGCAGGGAGCAGACATGGGGCGGGGCGGCACCTGATGATGTGTTTAGACCAGGTGCCGTCATACTGACAGGTCAGAGAGTCAGACTGGCTGGTCAGCTCATACCCCTCATCACACCTAGAGAGAGAGAGGGGAGGGAGAGAGAGAGAGAGAGAGAGAGAGAGAGAGAGAGAGAGAGAGAGAGAGAGAGAGAGAGAGAGAGAGAGAGAGAAATATGGGCGATGTCGGTGAGGGAGGGAGAGAGACAGGAAGAGAACGAGAATGAGGGAGAGAGGATGTAAGAGAGAGCGAGAAAGAGGGGCGGGGAGAGGGAGAGAAAGAGGGATAATAAATATCATACTATCTACTTGAATATAACTTCTCTAACACCTATATGAACAAAGAGGTTTTAACTCGCTGAAAGATACAGAAGTTCAAATTCACCTATATTGGATCTGGCTTCCGAAGGTGAACATCTCTCCCACCATGTGGGCATGTTGTTTAGCAGTTGGCTCTCCACAGGAGATGGGCTCACAGCTGATCCTCACCTCGCCCCACCTGCCCTCCCTGCCACAGGTAACATGGGGGTAGGACCCCTTCATCTGGTAACCCGGCCTGCACCTGTAGGTAACTGTGTCTGGGACAGTGGTGCTGGCGCCCTGCAGGACAGCATGGGGTACTGCAGGCGGGGCAGCCATACACCTACCCCGGCCACACACAGGAACACCCGGGCTCCACACCCCGCCCTTCTCACAAGTTGCAGCCGCGGGCCCCAGGACCTTATAGCCCTCGTCGCAGAGGAAGAAGACGCGGTCGCCGCAGGCGTGGTCGTGCCCCAGCACCACCCCGTATTTTAACACTGGAGGGGTGCAGAGGCAGGTGCGGCACTCCGGTACCGTCCCGACCCAATGGCCTTGGGCGGAACAGCGTAAGACGGGGTCACCGAAGACCTCATACCCGTCGAAACACACATACTCCACGACATCATCATAGTGGAAGCTGGAGCCGTTGAGGTAACCGTGGCTGATGTCCTGCGGCGGGTCACAGGCGATGATGTCACAGCGAGGGGTGGGTCCTTCCCCCCAGAGTCCATCCCCTCGACACATCCGCTTGGGTTCGCCACCGCTGAGGATGTACCCCTCCTCACACTCATACCACACCTCACGGCTGTAGCCAAAGTCAGAGCCCAGGACTCGACCGTTGGGGATGGATGCTGGTCTACCGCAGTGGGCTGGACGGCACTCAGGCGACCCATGACTCCAGGTACCATCAGCCTGACAGACACTAATAGAGGGGCCTTGTAGGAGCAAGCCGGACTTACAGCTCAGCGCTACATGTTTGTTAAACGTATATTCCTTCCCTGTCACAGTGACATCACGAGGAACGACGGGAGAGCCACAGGAGATAGGCTCACACCAAGGCTTCTCAGCATCCCACTTCCCATCTGCCTTACAGGTCCTGGTGTCACCGCCCTTCAGGATGAACCCGGAACTACACTCGTAACGCAACACCTCCAGATACAGGAAGGAGTCTCCCTCGGCCGAGCCGTTGTCGATGTCACCCGGGTCACCGCAGGATATAGGTCGGCAGACAGGCGGTACGTCGCTCCACTGTCGGCCCGCCACACACTGTCTGACTGACTCCCCCTCTAACTCGTAGCCCTCTTCACAGCTGTACTTCACCAGGCTACCCAGGGATGTGTCTGTGACGTTCACAGAACCGTGGTCCGGGCTTGGCGGATCCTCACACTCAGCAGGAACACACATGGGAGCTGTACCGTTCCACCTCCCCTCCTCCAGGCACACTAAGGCAGTAGAGGTTGTAAGCTCATAGCTCTTATGGCAGCGGTACACTATTACAGTCCCATGCAGGAAGCTCATATCCATGGGTGATAATGGCACTGTAGCACCACCTATAGGCTTGGAGGTTATAGCAGCATCCCTCCCGGCTAGCTCCGCATTCGGATCCAAGAGCCTTGAATACTCGCCGAAGTCAATATGAGGGGGAAGGCCGCAGTCAGAGGGGATGCAGACTGGGACGGAACTGGACCAACCGAACTCCTCACAGGTCAGGTGGTTCTGGCCGACCAATTGGAAGCCGGGGAAACAGCTGTAGAAGATGGTGACGCCGAACTTGTGGTCGAGACCCTCCACAAAGCCGTTGTCTATGGGGTTCGGTGGAGCGCAGTAGATCTGGACGCACACGGGCGTCCCCTGGTCCCACTCCCCGTTCGCTAAACACTTCAGCGTCTCGGGACCATGTAGACGGTAACCGCGGTGACAGGAGAAGTTGACCACGTGGTTGAACTGGAGTTTGGTATATGCCACCTTCCCATTGGGTATCTCTTTCGGGACGGGGCACTCGATTGGTTGACAGGAAGGTACACCTCCGATCCAGAGCCCACTTTCACCACAGAGTACCGTAGCGTTACCAACCAAGCTATACCCAGGTTTACAGTTGTAGAGAGCCGTGCTGAGGTACATCAGTCCCTGAACGTCCACTATGCCGTTAGCTATCTCTACAGGTTGGGGACACTCTACTGGGATGCACTCTGGGACAGGACTGCTCCAATATCCATCTGCCTGGCAGGTCACAGACCCTTCCTTCCTCAGAGTAAATCCGTCCATGCAGGAGTAGCTCACCACCGAGCCGAAATAGGATGGAGCAGACAACGGTGCCGATGACGGGTCACCAAATGCCACCTCGGGCGGAGGACCGCAAAACACCTGCTTGCAGACAGGGAAGGTGTCGTTCCACTCCTGTGCAAGGGTGCAGCGGAGGGTCCGGGCGCCGTGGAGAACATAGCCATCCTCGCAGGACAGTTCCACGATTCCAGAGTCCAAACTACGTAGAACCAGGTGGTTCTCATCTAGGGGCGGTTCTGGGCAATGGACCAGCGAGCAGCGTGGATGACTCAACTTGTCCCACTTGCCGTACTTTAGACACATCCACACAGCATCTCCGGTTAGCTCGTAGCCATCGTCGCAGACGTACTCAACCTTGTGGCCCACCTCGAAGACGGAGCCAACGGAGCCACGGTATTGGCCATGTAGGATAATGGGCGGGGGGTCGCAGGTCAGGATGTGGCAGACGGGCGGGTCGCCGTTAGACCACTGGCGGTTGGCCTGGCACACTCTCTCCGGATGGCCGGTCAGTCGGTAGCCGTCGTCGCACGCATATGTCACCTTGCTGTTGAAGATGAAATGACCTTCGTTCTGTGGGTTGGAACACAAAATAAGATGTTTTATGATACAGAGTAAACTGTGTCCTGATTGAGATGACACGTGATATCTTGCTGAAAAGTATGTAACTTGTTGTTTCTCTATGATCGAATAAGATGACCAAGCACAGGAATGAGTGGGAACTCTGAAATGGACCTTTTAGTTATTTCACTTATGGGATTTGCAAAATGTACAATGTTTCTGTTTGTATTGAATAAAGTTTTCTACATCTTGTTACATTGAGCCTTGACATGAATTTGAGCAGAGGAACAACATACCTGGATGAATCCATTCTCGAGTGACGGTGGGGACGGGCAGGAGACAGGCTGGCAGACAGGCAGGACCCCACCCCACTTTCCATTGGCCTCACATGTCCTCCTCTTCTCCCCTTGGATCAGGAAACCCTTATCACAGCTATAAGCCACCATCGCTCCAAAATTATAGTTGGTCCCACTCACATACCCCTTCTCGATGCCCCCCGGTTTGGAGCAACGCACCGGCACGCAACCCACTTCGTATGGTGAGGGCGTCCACTCCCCTCCCATCATGCATTTCAATTTGGCGGTCGTGTTGAGGATGAAGCCCTCTTCGCATTTGTAGTTGAGCTCTGTGTTGCTGGCGTACTTGGGTTTGTTGACCGAGTCCAAGATGGCATGGGGCAGGTCAGGTGGGCGCTGGCAGAAGGTGGCGATGCAACGAGGGGCCTCCTGGCCTTCGGGGGGCGCCCACAATCCCTGGGCATTGCAGACCACCTTTAAATCAAATCAAACTTTATTTAACTTTGCGTTTAGAATCGCAACACACTTTACTTTAAAACAACAACATGAAAGACATTTTAAAAATGAAGGGCAATAAAATAGATGAATAACCTTGGAGTTGTTGCCAGCGGTGTAGCCGTCCGTGCAGAAGTAGTTGGCTGTGTCGCCAAACAGCTGGTGGCCGGCGACAGCAAGGGCGTGGTCTATGGAAGGGGGAGGGCCACAGGAGCGGGGGACACACTGAGCGGAAGTGGGACTCCATTGGCCAGTCGACAGGCACTCTCTGGACTCTAGTCCAATCAGAGTGTAGCTGTGGGGACACCGAGCCAATCAATGAAGATCAGGGCAGGAGGTAATACATCTAAACAATGTAACAAAAAGTAAACATACACAATCATATATATACACACCATTACTACTGTACTATAACTACATAAACTACTTCTTGACTTTAATGATAATAACTATAATACTAACATTGAGGTAGTCTTGTCCAGTCAAGTCTCTTACAAATGTGTGGTAAGGCCTCAATTGAGTTAACACGCTGATAACGTATAACTAATGAAACATGGTTGACAGTATTTACCCTTCTTTGCAGACGTAGTGCACCTTGTTGCCCAGGGTGTGGTCGTCCCCCATGGTCACTGAGTCCCGGAGAGCGGGGGGGTCTCCACAGTGGACACTGGCGCAGAGAGGGGCAGGGCTGCTCCACTCTCCTGACGCCTCACACACCACCTCCTCAGAGCCCTGCAGTCTTAAAGGCCCAAAGCAGTAGTTGTTATATCAATATCAAATCGACTGTCCATTAAAACGGGCAAATTGTTTGTTTTTTGCAACAACAAAAAATACAAGCAAGAATTTTGCTAGAAATTTACGACATGGTGATGTCACCATGGAAAGCCTAATCTCCCGCCCATGCAAACCTGCTGATTAGAAAGCGCTGTGTAGATTACAATTTCAACCAGCAACTGTCAGGAAATAGCACTGATGACATTTTTTCACACTTTTACAGTGTTCGTTTTGTTAGCTGTTGTACAATATGATACAAAACATTGGAAAAAAAATATTATTTTGACTGCACTGGGCCTTTAACACACGAATGCCTTTTGCACACACACTGTGTAATACTTATACACATACACTCACAACACTTTTAAAGGGGAAGGGAAACACTAGGCTTTAGAACGCCAGCTAACTGTATCTATAAATTGCCATATTGCCATTGTCGCATCACTGGTAGGCAATTTAAGATGGCGCTGACCATAGGTCAAATAAACATTGTTCAAGATTAAAATATTTAAAATAGAGTTGTTTCTATGTTACATGCACATGTTCAGCATTGTGGATTGAATACATGTTGTTGCTTAGCTTTACATTCCCCGTAAAGCAGTATGAAACAACAGCCAATTATTACTATCATATATTACTAGCTACCACTTTCAAAGTCATTGCATCCAGGCAGGCGCTTCAATCTATTGTTTAATGAACATCTTATTATTTTAGATGTAAATGGATCTTGTCCTTTTATGAACCCCTTATACGACCTATACGACCTGGGACTGCTGGTCTAGAATCAGTTTCGACCTTTTAGAGCATAATTAATATGATTATATGGACAGTTGGGGGGGGACCTGATCTGAGATCAGCACTCCAACACTGAGACACTACGTGGATATAAGAACAGAAATGACAAACCAGGACAGACACTCCATCCTAACCTGTATCCCTCTGCACAGCTGTAGATCACTGTAGACAGGTAGGTTTTCCCTTTGAGGGTGAAATCTGCGTTGTCTACGTGTGGAGGTTCCCCGCAGGTGACTGGCTGACAGACAGGGGGCGCACTGCTCCACTTCAGATTGGCCTGACACTGGATCTCATTGGGGTCACTTGGGACGAACCCCTTAACACAACTGGAGTGGATGAAAGGGAATAGTGTACGTACATTCATAATGGGGGAATATGGGAGATGTGGCAATATAAATAGAGGTTTAATTTCAGCAACTATCTATCAGCTTAATTCCCATTATATACATGTGTTTGTTGGTATCTTTACTTACTGTAATATACTGTATATTATACACTAGACAGCCCTCAAACTCAACTCTGGACCTTGAAGCCAGTTCCACTGCATTTTTTAATTGTTCCCCTCTAACCAGGAACTGATTTAGACCTGGGACACCAGGTGTGTGCACTTAATTATCAGGTAGAACAGAAAACCAGCAGGCTCCAGACCTCGTAGGGTGAGAGTTGAAAACCTCTGCTATACGATATCTCAATTGGAAAGAGAAAATAAAGAGGAGAAGCTATTTTATCTCACTTAACTATTAATGCAACAGCATTATCTCAATGCAACAGCATTATCTCAATGCAACAATATTATTATCTCAATGCAACAACATTATTATCTCAATGCAACAGCATTATCTCAATGCAACACCATTATTATCTCAATGCAACAAAATTATTATTTCAAAGCAACAAAATTATTATCTCAATGCAACAGCATTATCTCAATGCAACAACATTATTATCTCAATGCAACAAAATTATTATCTCAATGCAACAAAATTATTATCTCAATGCAACAGCATTATTATCTCAATGCAACAACATTATTATCTCAATGCAACAACATTATTATCTCAGTGCAACAACATTATTATCTCAATGCAACAGCATTATCTCAATGCAACAACATTATTATCTCAATGCAACAGCATTATTATCTCAGTGCAACAACATTATCTCAATGCAACAGCATTATCTAAATGCAAAACATTATCTCAATGCAACAGCATTATCTCAATGCAACAACATTATCTCAATGCAACAGCAAATTCATACTGTTGTTATGTCTAAATGGTCTACTTTGTAAGCGTGACACTTGTCGTAAATGGCTGATGGTGGTACCTGAAAGTCACCTTGCTTCCAAACGTGAAGTTGGTGCCCTTCATCACAGCATTCTCTGGGACAGAGGGCCTTCCACACGAGAGGGCTGAAGAACAACACAATACCATGTAGGGCTGATCAGTTCTAGTAAACTCCTTCCAGAAGGTTCTTAGCCTCGTTTGATTAAGTGATCTTAATCAAAGATTATTGATATACTGACAAGATACATGTCTCTCCGTCCTAACAATGGGAGTCGTTGTCCATATACTGACATGTATCTATCCATAATATTTATTAAGATCACTTAATTGGTCAATTGCGCACAAGGTCTAACCAAAATGTTACTTCCTCTTTTAACCCAACCCCTCCACACGTAATTTTTATAGGGGGGCACAGGGGGTTGCCACACTGTGTGTCCGGGGAGCTGTTGTTGTGGGGGGTTAAGTGCTATCATGCCAACCGCTTGTCATGCCAAACCATGCATGATAGCACAAACAGACTGGCACTCAGGCTAGGTTCCCCTGCAAGGCTTTCATAAGACTGCAAGTGTGGGTTAGGGATAGATCCAGAACCAGTGTGGGTTAGGGTTAGATCCAGAACCAGTGTGGGTATGGGATAGATCCAGAACCAGTGTGGGTTAGGGTTAGATCCAGAACCAGTGTGGGTTAGGAATAGATCCAGTGGCCAGCGACCCGGTCCAGAGGCCTTTCAGCCGGCCCTGCCAACAGTGCAGTAGAAAGATTCCGTTTCAACAGTACAGGGCAGACAAAGAGCCAGCTGCACAGCACATAATCACCCATTATACACACACACACACACACACACACACACACACACACACACACACACACACACACACACACAGGGTCAGGACATTTATATGCCAGTTGATTTTGAGAGAGAGAGAAAGAGAGAGTGAGACGAGAGCGAGAGTGAGAGAGAGCGAGAGCGAGAGCGAGACAGCGAGAGAGAGTGAGACAGAGAGAGAGACAGAGAGAGACATTTACATTTACATTTAAGTCATTTAGCAGACGCTCTTATCCAGAGCGACTTACAAATTGGAGAGAGAGAGAGTATGAGTGTTCAGGATAAAAACAAACAGTTAGCATTTGTTGCTCGTTACCCAACATCAAGCCTCCATTATAACCGCTGTGACTGAAGGCTTTGGTTAGGCAGATCTGAGAGCTATGAAGGCGTGATGGGCATAATGAGAATAATTGTGTTATTTATACAGTTGTCTGTATAAAGTACCTCATGGATAAGAGGGTTGTGCTAGATTACTCAAATGTAAATGGACTGTCATGAAACTGGGTATTTCTGGAAAAATTAACATATCGTACATAACAATGCTGGATCTCTACTGATAGTGACAACAAAGCAATATGTGAAAACAAGATTCTTTTTGAGATGATATAGAAACCCAAGCAGAACACTTAAGTAGGGCATGCCATATATTATGATGATAATAATTATGATTATGATTATTTTATAATATTATTCATTTTATGAATATATCATTATTATTATTATGCTCATATCATGATTATCATTATTATGATTACATTATTATGATTCTATCATGATTATCATTATCACTACAGCATATATTACATATAACCATGTTGGTGTCCTCCATACCTCTGCAGTACGGGAAAAAACCATTCCAGCTTCCTGTCTCCAGGCATAGGACGTGAGATGAGCCAATCAGCTCGTAGCCTTCCTCGCAGGTGAACACGACCTCACTTCCCATCAGGAAGTTAATACCGTCCTTATAGCCGAACTCTGGAGCCCCCGGGTTCTCACACTTCACTGGTTCTAGATTGATAACATACATACAGAGAAAAAATGTTTGATACTGTAGCTACTGCACCTTGAAGTGCCAACAGATAAGAATGGATGAAAACATTTGGCAGAGGTGAACTGTAGATGTTTGATGATGATGAAGCAAAAGGCACGAGAGGCATTGCTATACAGTAATGTAGCGAAGAGGTTCTGAAACTTGTCTCATAACTAGGAAGAATGTAATTGTTAGGGAAATGTGATTTTCCTGACTACATGAACTGACCGGGGGAAAACCTTTGGCTCAGGTGGTATGTGGTCCAGGCCTAGAGTAGGTTACAGTATGTGTGTGTTACCTGTGCATTTCTTCCCATCTCCGCTGTAGGGGTGGATACAGGTGCAGGCGTAGGAGCCGTCTGTGTTCTGACAGCTGGAGTGTTCATCACAGTCGGAGCCCAGTGCACACTCATCCACATCTGTATGGACACACGCATGTCGTTATTCTCTGCGCTGATTGAAAACATTGTATTCATTGACATACACTCTATATACGGTAGATGTACATGAATTGTATGATGCAAATAGTGCGAGTATGACACCGTTTATATTCATCCACTGTGTCCGTTTCAGCCTTACCCAGGCAGGCGGGCGTGTTGCCTCCCCACTTCCCACTGTTGGTACAGAGGACCTTGGCGTCCCCCAGCAGGTAGAACCCTGGGTTACACTGGTACACCACAGAGCTGCCTGCATGGTAGTCGGCACCCTGGAACAGACCATGCTCCAGGGGCCAAGGAGAACCACACTTCACTCCTATACAGGTAGATATACACAGGTTACATGATAAATGTTTGGTTATGAATGGAGAGAGTATTACCCCATCTGATACTCCTATAGATAGACAGTACTCAGGTCAGATAGGGGCGGCAAGGTAGCCTAGTAACCGGAAGGTTGCAAGTTCAAACCCCTGAGCTGACAAGGTACAAATCTGTCGTTCTGCCCCTGAACAGGCAGTTAACCCACTGTTCCTAGGCTGTCATTGTAAGTAAGAATTTGTTCTTAACTGACTTGCCTAGTAAAAGATAGGTTGGAATGGTTTTGTTGCTTTTTGATGGTTGTTCTCTATTACTGAGGCCATGCTTATGGACATAGATGACTCAAATGTAACCTCTACTTTGTGTGTGTGTGTGTGTGTGTGTGTGTGTGTGTGTGTGTGTGTGTGTGTGTGTGTGTGTGTGTGTGTGTGTGTGTCTCTCTATGTTCATGCGTGGATGTGTGTGTGTGTAACTAATGGTCCCTCACGTTCACAGCGAGGCAGGGCGTGGCTCCACTCTCCCTTGTTGTGACACTGCAGCAGCGGCTCCCCCACCAGGTAGAAGCCGGGAACACAGGACAGCTGCGTCTGAGACCCGGGACTGACCGCTGTACTGGACGCACGCAGGTGAGGCACTGCGTTCTCTAGCTGGGGGCAGTCTGACAAACACAAATAGGAGAATGAAGTGGGTTAATGTGTTCCTACACACTGTTTTAAAACCGGTTTTGTTCCCCCTCCGCCAATGGTTAAGGTTAGGACTTGGCCAGTGTAAGCTGATCCTATATTTGTCCCTCACCAGCGCAGAAGATGCAGTTGGGGTTAGTCTTCACTCTCCCTACCACCCCATTGAGGAAGTCAGGCCAGGCCAGGACGTTGCCTCTGATGTTTTTCCCTGGGCAGGTGCTGGCTAGGATCTTGATCTACGGAGAAATATGGAGGTCACTTCATGGGGCAGAGGTACAGAAAATGATTGGTGGTTCACACACATACAGTTGAAGTTTCACAATTCCTGACATTTAATCCTAGTTAAAATCCTGTTTTAGGTCAGTTAGGATCACCGTTATATTTTAAGAATGTGAAATGTCAGAATAATAGTAGATAGAAGGATTTATTTCAGCTTTAATTTCTTTCATCACATTCCCAGTGGGTCAGAAGATTAAATACACTCAATGAGCATTTGGCAGAATTGCCTTTAAATTGTTTAACTTGGGTCAAACGTTTCAGGTAGCCTTCCACAAGCTTCCCACAATAAGTTGGGTGAATTTTGGCCCATTCCTCCTGACAGAGCTGGTATAACTGAGTCAGGTGGGTAGGCCTCCTTGCTCGCACACACTTTTTCAGTTCTGCTCACAAATCTTCCGTAGGATTGAGGTCAGGGCTTTGTGATGGTCACTCTAATACCTTGACTTTGTTGTCCTTAAGCCATTTTTCCACTACTTTGGAAGTATTCTTGGGGTCATTGTCCATTTAGAAGACCCATTTGCGACCAAGCTTTAACTTAACGGATGTCTTGAGATGTTGCTTCAATATATCCACACAATTTTCCCTGCCTCATGATGCCATCAATTTTGTGAAGTGCACCAGACCCTCCTGCAGCAAAGCATCCCCACAACATGATGCTGCCACCCCCATGCTTCGCGGTTGGGATGTGTTCTTCGGCTTGCAAGCCTCCCCCCTTTTCCTCCAAACATAACGATGGTCATTACGGCCAAACAGTTCTATTTTTGTTTCATCAGACCAGAGGACATTTCTCCAAAAGTACGCTCTTTGTCCCTATGTGCAGTTGCAAACCATAGTCTGGCTTTTTTTTAAGACGGTTTTGGAGCAGTGGCTTCTTCCTTGCTGAGCGCCCTTTCAGGTTATGTCGATATAGGACTAGTTTTACTGTGGATATAGATACTTTTGTACCGTTTCCTCCAGCATCTTCACAAGGTCCTTTGCTGTTGTTCTGGGATTGATTTGCACTTTTCGCACCAAAGTATGTTCCTCTCTAGGAGACAGAACAAGTCTCCTTCCTGAGAGGTATGACGGCTGCGTGGTTCTATGCTGTTTATACTTGCGTACTATTGTTTGTATAGATGAACGTGGTACCTTCATGCATTTGGAAGTTGCTCCCAAGGATGAACAAGACTTGTGGAGGTCTACAATTTTTTTTTCTGTGGTCTTGGCTGATTTCTTTTGATTTTCCCATGATGTCAAGCAAAGAGGCACTGAGTTTGAAGGTAGGCCTTGAAGTACATCCACAGGTACACCTCCAATTGAGTCAAATTATGTGAATTAGCCTACAAGAAGCTTCTAAAGCTATGACATCATTTTCTGGAATTTTCCAAGCTGTTTAAAGACACAGTCAACTTAGTGTATGTAAACTTCTGACCCACTGGAATTGTGATACAGTGAATTGTAAGAGAAATGATCTGTCTGCAATCAATTGTTGGAATAATTGCCTGTGTCATGCACAAAGTAGATGTCCTAACCGACTTGCGAAAACTATAGTTTGTTAACAAGACATTTGTGGAGTGGTTAAAAAACTAGTTTTAATGACTCCAACCTAAGTGTATTTAAACCTCCGACTTCAACTGTACAAGTAAATTAGACAGAACTTTTTAAAATGCTTTTTAAAGCCGGCAGCAGAGAGGGTAGCAAGTTTTAAGTTCCTCGGCATACACATCACAAACAAACTGAATTGGTCCACTCACACAGACAGCATCGTGAAGAAGGCTCAGCAGCGCCTCTTCAACCTCAGGAGGCTGAAGAAATTCGGCTTGTCACCAAAAGCACTCACAAACTTCTACAGATGCACAATCGAGAGCATCCTGGTGGGCTGTATCACCGCCTGGTACGGCAACTGCTCCGCCCTCAACCGTAAGGCTCTCCAGAGGGTAGTGAGGTCTGCACAACGCATCACCGGGGGCAAACTACCTGCCCTCCAGGACACCTACACCACCCGATGTTACAGGAAGGCCATAAAGATCATCAAGGACATCAACCACCCGAGCCACTGCCTGTTCACCCCGCTATCATCCAGAAGGCGAGGTCAGTACAGGTGCATCAAAGCTGGGACCGAGAGACTGAAAAACAGCTTCTATCTCAAGGCCATCAGACTGTTAAACAGCCACCACTAACATTGAGTGGCTGCTGCCAACACACTGACACTGACTCAACTCCAGCCACTTTAATAATGGGAATTGATGGGAAATTATGTAAATATATCACTAGCCACTTTAAACAATGCTACCTTATATAATGTTACTTACCCTACATTATTCATCTCATATGCATACGTATATACTGTACTCTATATCATCGACTGCATCCTTATGTAATACATGTATCACTAGCCACTTTAACTATGCCACTTTGTTTACATACTCATCTCATATGTATATACTGTACTCGATACCATCTACTGTATCTTGCCTATGCTGCTCTGTACCATCACTCATTCATATATCCTTATGTACATATTCTTTATCCCCTTACACTGTGTATAAGACAGTAGTTTTGGAATTGTTAGTTAGATTACTTGTTGGTTATTACTGCATTGTCGGAACTAGAAGCACAAGCATTTCGCTACACTCGCATTAACATCTGCTAACCATGTGTATGTGACAAAATTAAATTTGATTTGATTTGATTTGAGATACACAGGCGTGGACAGTTTTTGCCACAGAAGTATCCACACATGCTAGTTCAGGGGTCTCCAACAGGTCGATCACGAGCTACCAGTAGCTTACAGCCCCCCTATGAGTTTTTGCCAAACAATTCTGAACGTATATGTAATTGTCACATATTCCACCGCAAACTGGATCCCATCTGGACAAGAGGAATACCTATGTAAGAATGCTGTTCATTGACTACAGCTCAGCTTTCAACACCATAGTACCCTCCAAGCTCATCATCAAGCTGGAGGCCCTGGGTCTCAACTGCCCTGTGCAATTGGGTCCTAGACTTTCTGACGGGCAACCCCCAGGTGGTGAATGTAGGAAACAACATCTCCACTTCGCTGACCCTCAACACTGGGGCCCCACAAGGGTGTGTGCTCAGCCCCCTCCTGTACTCCCTGTTCACCCATGCCTGCGTGGTCATGCATGCCACCAACTCAATCATCAAGTTTACAGACGACACAACAATAGTGGGCTTGATTACCAACAACGACGAGAGAGCCTACAGGGAAGAGGTGAGGGCCCTCGGAGTGTGGTGTCAGGAAAACAACCTCTCACTCAATGACAACAAAACACAAGAGATGATCGTGGACTTCAGGAAACAGCAGAGGGAGCTCCCTCCTATCCACATTGAAGGGACAGCAGTGGAGAAGGTGGAAAGTTTTAAGTTCCCCAGCCAACACATCACAGGCTAACCTAAATGGTCCACCCACACAGGCAGTGTTGTGAAGAAGACGCAACAGCGCCTCTTCAACCTCAGGAGGCTGAAGAAATTTTGCTTGTCATCCAAAACCCTGACAAACTTTTACAGATGCCCAATCGAGAGCATATGGCAACTGCACCGCCCTCAACCGCAAGGCTCTCCAGAGGGAAATGAGGTCTGCACAACTCATCACCGGGGGCAAACTACCTGCCCTCCATGACACCTACAGCACCCGATGTCACAGTAAGGTCAAAAAGATCATCAAGGACAATAACTACCCGAGCCACTGTTCACACCGCTACCATCTAGAAGGAGAGGTCAGTACAGGTGCATCAAAGCTGGGCCCGAGAGACTGAAAAACAGCTTCTATCTCAAGGGCATCAGACTGCTAAACAGCAATCACTAACTCAGAGAGGCTGCTGCCAACATTGAGACCCAATCACTGGCCACTTTAATAAATGGATGACTAGTCACTTTAAACAATGCCTCTTTAATAATGTTTACATATCTTACATTATTCATATCACATGTACATACTGTATTATATACCATCTACTGCATCTTGCCTATGCCGCTCAGCCATCGCTCATCCATATATTTATATGTACATATTCTCATTCACCCCTTTAGACTTGTGTGTATTAGGTAGTTGGGGAATTGTTAGATTACTTGTTAGATATTACTGCACTGTCGGAACTAGAAGCACAAGCATTTCGCTACACTCGCATTAACATCTGCTAACCATGTGTATGTGACCAATACAATTTGATTGGATTTGATGTTGACTGTCGACTGTGTGTGTGTTTCAGGTTATAAAGCAGTAGGACAGTCTGAATGTGTGTGTGTGTCAGGTTATAAAGCAGTAGGACAGTCTGAATGTGTGTGTGTTTCAGGTTATAAAGCAGTAGGACAGTCTGAATGTGTGTGTGTCAGGTTATAAAGCAGTAGGACAGTCTGAATGTGTGTGTGTTTCAGGTTATAAAGCAGTAGGACAGTCTGAATGTGTGTGTGTTTCAGGTTATAAAGCAGTAGGACAGTCTGAATGTGTGTGTGTTTCAGGTTATAAAGCAGTAGGACAGTCCGAATGTGTGTGTGTTTCAGGTTATAAAGCAGTAGGACAGTCCGAATGTGTGTGTGTGTCATGTTATAAAGCAGTAGGACAGTCCGAATGTGTGTGTGTCAGTGTGATTTACTTGTTGTGGGTCCAGAACTCTGTCCCAGATGTGGAGCTGGCTGAGGGACCCCACGAAGGACTCCACGGGGTTAAAACCTTCACCCCTCTGGTCCTGGTCCTGGCCCAGCACCAGTGCCCCTCCACCTGCAGGGCAGGGTCAAGGTTCAGAGGTTAACCACTAGTCTTTGAGTTCTATGAAATCAGCCTAAAAGATGTCAAAACCTCATTGCTATTACTTCATTAAGACCCGCAAAATAGCATTATTCTACTTTTTGACACATGTAGATACTATTAAGCAGCAGACAATGAGGACTCAATGAGGTACTAAGATGATACAGTAGAATGAGCAGGATAGCACTACACCTGGGATGGTGCTGCCCACGGACAGGCCTTTCCCTCCGTCTGAGGGGTTTCCGTTGATATAGACCCTCCAGTCCCCGTCCCAGCTTCGCCATGACACCCCAATGTGGTGCCACTGGCCCGTGTTGACCGCCGGGCAGTCTGTGATCTTGTCCTTACCATTGATGTATAGGACCCACCTGGGGAGAGAGAGAGAGAGAGAGAGAGAGAGAGAGAGAGAGAGAGAGAGAGAGAGAGGGGAGAAAGAGAGATAGAGAGAGAGAGAGAGAGAGAGAGAGAGAGAGAGAGAGAGATAATGAGAGAGAGAGAGAGAGAGAGAGAGAGAGAGAGAGAGAGAGAGAGAGAGAGAGAGAGAGAGAGAGAGAGAGAGAGAGAGAGAGAGAGAGAGAGAGAGAGAGAGAGAGAATGAGAGAATGAGAGAATGAGAGAGAGAGAGAGAATGAGAGAGAGAATGAGAGAGAGAGAGAGAGAGAGAGAGAGAGCGAGAGAGAGAGAATGAGAGAATGAGAGAATGAGAGAGAGAGAGAGAGAGAGAGAGAATGAGAGAGAGAGAATGAGAGAGAGAGAGAGAGAGAGAGAGAGAGAATGAGAGAATGAGAGAGAGAGAGAGAGAGAGAGAGAGGGAGGGAGAGAGAGAGAGAGAGAATGAGAGAGAGAGAGAGAGAATGAGAGAATGAGAGAGAGAGAGAGAGAGAGAGAGGGAGAGAGAGAGAGAGAGAGAGAATGAGAGAGAGAGAGAAAGCATTTTGTGTGGACTAGAATAACAACTAGTTCCAAATACAGAAACAAACAAATATCCATCCTAGTCACTCTCCCTAGTCATGCATGAACATGTAGGTTCCCCTGTATGTGTGTGTCAGTACTGACCCGTTGTAGTCTGTGAGCAGGAAGGCGTTGTCACTTTCCTCCACGGCGTAGGAGATGGGCGTGCCGTAGTTGGTGGTGTCTGATGACCTCATCCAGAACGTACACGTGATCTCCGTCAGCGCAGGCATCACCCCGTCCATCATTACATAACCATGGATACCCGATACCTCGAAATCCAGGTTGAATGAAGTCGACATCTCTGAAGGGAAGAGAATGTTTAGGCAGTAAACGAGTGAAAAAAATATTACAATTATTATGAAAAAGTTTTAGGTGTAAATAGGAAGAGCAGTTTCCAGGTCATTGAGGTTAGAAGGAGAAAAAGTGTTTTGGGCCAGAAATGATGTGTGTATGAAAATAGATTTTAAGTAAAGGAGCAGTTGTTGATTCATATTAAATAGATATTGATCCAGAAAAAAGAACCAGACCAGTCCATTAGGCTGTGAAATCAAACTTTAAGAAAGCAATTTCCTCCAATGAGTAGTGAAACCTCACATGTACTTTTCTACTGCTTGTGCTCCCAACAAAGGATCCTTTCTGTTGAATCATTTCGGTAAGAAAAATAAACCACTCCTGGTTGAGCAACAGACTCGTTGGTTCCAGCAATAGCTTTTTATTTATTTCTACTTGTTATTTTAATAACTTCAAATTGTACCAACATTTATACACTCATGCTCCTCTCTCTACCCCTCCTCCACTCATCCCCCTCTCTCTACCCCTCCTCCACTCATCCCCCTCTCCCACTCATCCCCCTCTCTCTATCCCTCCTCCACTCGTCCCCCTCTCTCTACCCCTCCTCGACTCATCCCCCTCTCCCACTCATCCCCCTCTCTCTATCCCTCCTCCACTCGTCCCCCTCTCTCTACCCCTCCTCCACTCATCCCCCTCTCCCACTCATCCCCCTCTCTCTATCCCTCCTCCACTCATCCCCCTCTCTCTACCCCTCCTCCACTCATCCCCCTCTCCCACTCATCCCCCTCTCTCTATCCCTCCTCCACTCGTCCCCCTCTCTCTACCCCTCCTCCACTCACCCCCTCTCCCACTCATCCCCCTCTCTCTACCCCTCCTCCACTCATCCCCCTCTCTCTATCCCTCCTCCACTCATCCCCCTCTCTCTACCCCTCCTCCACTCACCCCCTCTCCCACTCATCCCCCTCTCTCTACCCCTCCTCCACTCATCCCCCTCTCTACTCCTCCTCCATGGCGTCTATACCTGTCTCACACCTGCTTCCGTTGAACCCAGGAGGGCAGCGGCAGGTGTAGGAACCCGGTCCGTCTATACAGGTGGCCCCGTTGATACAAAGGTTAGCCTGACACTCATCAACATCCACCTGGCACAGCCTGCCACGGTAGCCCTCCACACACTGACACCTGCATACAGAGAGAGAAGACTGTCATATATACCTGTTCAGTGCACTTCATACACAATCATATTATTTTAAGCCTTACAAATGCTGAATAACTGACTGAAGTCCCACCCATATTTCACTAAAATCTCAAGTTTGAAAACAATTCAACACATATTTTCCACATAAATAAAACATAAATATGCAAAATATTATATATAATAAATAAATAAATAAATAAATAAAAGTACACCACTGCTTAGTTGGTTGACAGCAGTCAGCTGTTCCTTCTTGTTACCTGAAGTTGTTGACCGCGTCCTGACATGTCCCTCCATTCAGACAGGGGGCGCTGTTACACTCATTCACGTTGACCTCACAGCGGTAACCAGAGTAGCCCGGGAGGCAGGTGCAGGAGTACCCCCCCATCAGGTCGTCACACACACCCCCGTTCAGACACGGACTGGACAGACACTCATCTATCTCCAGCTCACAACGGGAACCTAGAAGACAGAAAGGAAAAAGATCAGATGTATTTCTTTGTTTATTTCTCAGGGACCATGCACAACATGCCATCGCATTGTGTCTTTGTGAGACGCAGAGTAGGTGAATGGATGACACATTCGAGTGTCTAGTTTGAGAAACAGATGCCTCACAAGTCCTCAACTGGCAGGTTCATTAAATAGTACCCGCAAAACACCAGTCTCAACGCCAACAGTGAAGAGGCTACTTCAGGATGCTGGCCTTCTAGGCAGAAAAAGACATATCTCAGACTGGCCAATAAAAAGAAAATATTAAGATGGGCAAAAGAACACAGACACTGGACAGAGGAACTCTGCCTAGAAGGCCAGCATCCCGGAGTCACCTCTTCACTGTTGACGTTGAGACTGGTGTTTTGCTGGTACTATTTAATGAACCTGCCAGTTGAGGACTTGTGAGGTGTCTGTTTCTCAAACTAGACACTCTAATGTACTTGTCCTCTTGCTCAGTTGCCCACCGGGGCCTCCCCCTCCTCTTTCTATTCTGGTTAGAGCCAGTTTGTGCTGTTCTGTGAAGGGAGTAGTACACAGCATTGTACGAGATCTTCAGTTTCTTGGCAATTTCTCGCATGGAATAGCCTTCATTTCTCAGAACAAGAATAGATTGACACGTTTCAGAAGAAAGGTCTTTGTTTCTGGCCATTTTGAGCTTGTAACCAAACCCACAAATGCTGATGCTCCAGATACTTAGCTAGTCTAAAGAAGGCCAGTTTTATTGCATATTAAATCAGTACAACAGTTTTCAGCTGTGCTAACATAAATGCAAAAAGCTTTTCTAATGATCAATTAGCCTTTTAAAATGATAAAGTTGGATTAGCTAGCACAACGTGCCATTGGAACACAGGGGTGATGTTTACTGATAATGGGCCTCTGTACACCTATGTAGATATTCCATTCAAAATCAGCCGTTTCCAGCAACAATAGTCATTTACAACATTAACAATGTCTACACTGTATTTCTGATCAATTTGATGTTATTTTAATGGACAAATGTGCTTTTCTTTCAAAAACAAGGACATTTCTAAGTGACCCCAAACTTTTGAACGGTAGTGTATATTTATATATATATATATGAGAGAGAGAGAGAGAAAGAGAGAGAGATATATATAGATATACAAATATCTAATAACCCAAATATACAACAATAGACACTATATTGATAAAGTTACATCAGAGTTTTCATTGTCCCTTGGTCCTACAGTATGTAACATCTTAAGAGTCACAATGTCTTAGTGTTCACATGACTGGTTTGCCTATAAGCTACATATAACAAAAGTACAGCACTCTCTCACACTGGTTGGCAGGGTGTTCCAGAATCCAGCTGTCTGGCCAAATTTGGTGCCACTAAACTGAGTGGAGCAGTCCCCTCTGGTTGAAGATGTTGTCGTATTGTTGATCACAAGGCAAAATATCATGTTTTTGATCATAACGCCTTATTGCGTGAGTACTGGAGAACTCAATTCATTCCATTGCTGGCATTGCATGTTTGCTGTATAAATTAAAGCATTTGTTTGTGGATGTTTTGTAGGTTTTGCCTTTAGCAGTACAATATTTTTATTTGGCATATTATGATAATTATAGTTTTAAATTAAAAAAATAATTTGCCATGTGATCATTTTACACGTGTTCGCTTCTGCAGTAGTTGTGATTATTACAAATGCATGGTTTAATTTAAATGTTTAAGGGGCTGCCTCTGCAGTATATTCATGCAATGTTCATGCAATTATGAATACAGGTAACTGCAGTGCCCGAGGAGTCTGGTAGGGAGGCGAGGAAGAGTGATCCCACCTGTGAAGCCGTCAGCACAGCTGCAGGTGTACTGGTTGATCTCGTCCACACACACTCCCTCGTTCAGACAGGGGAAGGAGCTACACTCATTCACCTCTGCCTCGCACAGAGAACCTGGGACAGGACAGAGGACCAGCAGTCAGTCATATACACACATCTGCCATCAAATAGTACTAAATGCAGCCTTGTTGCCAGACAAAGGTTTTGGCAAAGCAGAAACAGATTACAGCACCCAGGCTACTGAATGTCTGACAAATCCTCAAAGAAGATGTGTCTGTGTGGAGGACAGTGGACAGTCATGACGTGGAGGACAGTGGACAGTCATGACGTGGAGGACGGAGGACAGTCATGACATGGAGGACAGTGGACAGTCATGACGTGGAGAACGGAGGACAGTCATGACATGGAGGACAGTGGACAGTCATGATGTGGAGGACAGTGGACAGTTATGACGTGGAGCACAGTGGACAGTCATGACGTGGAGGACAGTGGACAGACATGAAGTGGAGGACAGTGGACAGACATGACATGGAGGACAGTGGACAGTCATGACATGGAGGACAGTGGACAGTCATGACGTGGAGGACAGTGGACAGACATGAAGTGGAGGACAGTGGACAGTCATGACATGGAGGACAGTGGACAGTCATGACGTGGAGGACAGTGGACAGTCATGACATGGAGGACAGTGGACAGACATGACGTGGAGGACAGTGGACAGACATGACGTGGAGGACAGTGGACAGACATGACGTGGAGGACAGTGGACAGTCATGACGTGGAGGACAGTGGACAGTCATGATGTGGAGGACAGTGTGTAGTTGTTGTGACGTCTCCATACCTACAAAGCCAGGTCTACACTGACAGAGGAAGTCTCCCATGCCATCCTTACAGAGACCGTCATTCTGACAGGGTGCCGAGTCACACTCATCTATGTCACTCTCACACTTAGCCCCTGAGAGAGAAACACATCGTCACAGTGATATAAGACAACTTACCAACTGCCAAGGTGATGTGATACATGGACACAGCCCTTAGCCGTGCTATATTGGCCATATATCACAAACCCCAGTGGTGCCTTATTAGTATTATAAACTGGTTACCAAGGTTATTAGAGCAGTAAAAATAGAAGTTTGTCAAACCCGTGGTATACGGTGTGATATACCACAGCTGTCAGCCAATCAGCATTCAGTGCTCGAACCACCCAGTTTATAACTAATATTAACTTCTCATTGCTCTAATGATCATTGTTTGACTGAAAGCTTAAGTGTGTGTGTAACCGGTGTGATATGGCTAGCTGGTTAGCGGTGTTTTAATCGGTGATGTCACTTGCTCTGCAAGGGCCTTGGCTCTTTTGACAACATAGGTCATGGTGCTTCGAGGGTTGTTCATGTGTGCAGAGAGTCCCTGATTCATGCCCAGGTTGGGGCGAGGAGAGGGACAGAAGAACACGGTGACATGTGGAAGTTCTCTTTTCATTCCATTCATAACTGTTTTAGTTTACCTGTGAAACCAGGTAGACAGGTGCACACGTATCCCGCCCCCACCTCCTCACACGTGCCCCTGTTCTGACACGGATTCAGGAAACACTCATGGAACACCTGAGGAGATACAGGTACAGTCATGTGGTTGTGAGCTATGGTCATGTCATGGTCCCATGGAGGTTTTTTCTAGTTACCGGTTCGTCCCAGGTACGTCCCCGAGGAAGTTCTTGGGACGTTGTGACATGGTGCCCTGGAGGTTTTGTCTACCCCCCGGTCTGTCCTGGGATGTCCCCGAGGACGTTTTTAGCACGTTCTTGGGACATTGTGTCATGGTCCCCTGAACATTCTTGTGTCATGGTCCCCTGGAGATTTTTGTCAGGTGATGGTCGCAGGTGTCCCATTATAAAGTGATGAAATAGTATGGGTGTTTTAAGGTAAGTGGTACGCTGTCCAGCTAAAATAGTATAAAAACCTTTAATAAATGACAATATGATTACATTTGACATGATTACTTAGTACTGACTTTACAATATGACCCCACCTGGGATTTCTGCTGCTGTACCACAAAGTCTGTAGCTTTCTCTGAAGTCTTCTACACATTCAGTACCTATAATACAAATGTGCACTTAACAAAAGAGTGCCATCTCAAATCAATCAAATCAAATTTTATTCGTCACATGTTGCGAATACAACAGGTGTAGAATTTACTGTGAAATGCTTACTTACAAGCCCAACAATGCAGTTTTAAGAAAAGAAGAGTTAGGAAAATATTTATGAACTAAACTCAAGTAAAAAAAGAAACACAATAGAATAACAATAAGGAAGCTATATACAATTGGATACCGGTACCGAGTCAATGTGTGGGGGTACAGGTTAATCGAGGTATATGAGGTAATATGTACATGTAAAGTGCATTCAGAAAGTATTCAGGCCCCTTGACCTTTTCAACATTTTGTTACATTACAGCTTTATTCTAAAACTGATTAAATTATTTTTTCCCTCATCAATCTACACACAATATCACTTAATGAGAGGCAAAAACAGATTTTCAGACATTTTTGTAAATCCATAACAAATAAAAAAATAAATACCATATTTACATAGGTTTTCGGACCATAGGTACTGAATCTGTAAAAGACACATTTTCTATGAGCCTCGAAATTGAGCTCAGGTGCATCCTGTTTACATTGATCCTCCTTGAGATGTTTCTACAACTTGACTGGAGTCCACCTGTGGTAAATTCAATTGATTGGACAAGACTTGGAAAGGCACACATCTGTCTATATAAGGCCCTACATTTGACAGTGCATGTCAGAGCAAAAAGTAAGGCATGAGGTCGAAGTAATTGTCCGTAGAGCTCCGAGACAGGATTGTGTCGAGGCACAGATCTGGGGAAGGGTAACAAAAAAGACTCTCAGACCATGACATGACATGATTCTCTGGTCTGATAAAACCAAGATTGAACATTTTGGCCGGAATGCCAAATGCCACGTCTGGAGAAAAACAAAAGAGTCCAGCATGGTGGTGGCAGCATCATGCTGTGGGGATTTGTTTCAGAGGCAGGGACTGTGAGACTTGTCAGGATTTAGGGAAAGGTGTACGGCGCAAAGAACAGAGAGATCCTTGATGAAAACCTGCTCCTGGGCACTTGCGACCTCAGACTGGAGCGAAGGTTCACCTTCCAACAGGACAACAACCCTTAGCACACAGCCAAGACAACGCAGGAGTGGCTTCGGGACAAGTCTCTCAATGTCCTTGAGTGGCCCAGCCAGAGCCCGGACTTGAACCCGATCGAAAATCTCTGGAGAGACCTGAAAATAGCTCTGCAGCGACGCTCCCCATCCAACCTGACAGAGCTTGAGAGGATCTGCAGAGAAGAATGGGAGAAACTCCCAAAATACAGGTGTGCCAAGCTTGTAGCGTCAAACTCAAGAGGACTCAAGGCTGTTATCTCTGTCAAAGGTGCTTCAACAAAGTACTGAGTAAAGGATCTAAATACTTAAGTAAATGTGATATTTCAGTTTTACATTTTTTATATATGTTTACAATTTCTAAAAACCTGTTTTTGCTTTGTCCTTATGGGGCATTGTGTGTAGATTGATGACCAAAAAAAATGATTTAATACATTTTAGAATAAGGCTGTAACGTAACAAAATGTGGAAAAAATTCAAGGGGTCTGAATACTTTCTGAATGCACTGTAGATAGGGGCAAAGTGACTATGCATAGATAATAAACAGCGAGTAGCAGCAGTATAATAAAAGGGGGGTCAATGTAAATAGTCCAGGTAGCCATTTTGATTAATTGTCCAGCAGTCTTATGGCTTGGGGGATAGAAGCTGTTAAGGAGCCTTTTGGACCTTGACTTGGGGCTCCGGTACTACTTGCCGTACGGTAGCAGAGAAAACAGTCTATGACTTGGGTGGCTGGAGTTTTTGACAATTTTTAGTATAGAGGTCCTGGATGGCAGGAAGCTTGGCCCCAGTGCCTTACGGTCGGATGCCGAGCAGTTGCCATACCAGGCGATGGTACAACCGGTCAGTATACTCTCGATAGTGCAGCTGTAGAACCTTTTGAGGATCTGGGGACCCATGACACTTCTTTTCAGTCTCCTGAGGGGGAATAGTGGTTGTTGTGCCCTCTTCACGACTGTCTTGGTGTGTTTGGACCATAATAGTTGGTGATGTGGACACCAAGGAACTTGAAGCTCTCAACCCGCACTGCTATTCTCTTATTTATTTAATTAACTTATTTCAGTAATTTGAGATTGGGTTTTCAGTATAGTTGTCTAATGATGGTGGGGCATATTATTCTGTTTTCATGTTACTCCTGAATTTAAGTGTATTTTAACAGAGCTGAGGTTTACTTTGAAGTGCAAAGTGTAGGAATAGGCCTACAGGTGAAATCCGTCAGGAGAGGACATGTTAAATAATGTATGAACAAACATACACAATGTAAATATGTGTGCCAAATATTTAAGTTCCAAAACACTGTTGAGGAAGAACTTGTTCCAACGATCAGGTAGAGCTTGTTTTTAAGAGTTTATTCAAGCAATTGCAAGGATGTTAACTCTCCTGAAATGTCCCTGGGAGGAACTTGATTATTTACAAATCAAACAGTCTTTATATACTTCATCTACACAGAGCTGTTTTACCTCTCCAAGGGGGAGGCCAGCTTACAAAAGAGAAAAGATAATTGGCTCCACTTCCTTAGAAAAAATAATAAAAACAAGAACCAGTTCTAACCAGTTCTCACAGCCTATGTGTCTAAGATAGGGGCTGATTGATAAGGCCTTTAGAGCCCAAACAGACAAGAGAAGAGTTTAGCCTGGCTGGCTGTTAGTGTCTCAGAGATAAGGAGACAGTAATAAATCACTCCTATGTGTGGTACTGGATGTAAAGAGGTTACTGGCCAGCTGTGGAAAATGCTCAGTTGAATAGTATTATTCAACTCAAGCATTTACACAGCATTAGACTTTGTTCCAACAATCCTAAAAGCACTTTTTTTTATGGGTGGGTGTCCCTAGCATTGCCAAAAGACAAAGAGCTGTGACTGGATCAGTGGTTCACCAATCAGGGCCTTAGCAACAGTAACAAGGGGAGATGTGTAGTGAAACTAGGGTGCGTGTGCCCTGGGTAAAAATGTTTTGGAGGAGGAGAACATTTCATTGCGACCATCAGGTGACTTCTCCGGGACAAACTGGGAATTAGACAAAAACCTCCAGGGGACCATGACGCAACATTCCAAGAACATCCTAAAACGTTGTCAGGAACGGCCCTGGGACAAACCGGGAACTAGACAAAACCTCCAGGGGACCATGACGCAACATCCTGACAACTTTAGGCGACCATTTCGTGACGTCCTAGTGACTCATTATTGTTTGCAGGGTAACCCCTTGAGGTCTCTTGAGGACATAGGTCAGTCAGTCAGTCTCACCTGGCTGCTAGCCTGGTAGTCCTGGGATACCACCACTTCTGGGGCTGATGTCACACTCTGCTCTTTGGGCAGGAAACTAGAGCCAAAACCTGACAGAGGGGATGGAGAGAGGGAGAGAGGGAGAGAGGGAGAAAGGGAGAGTGAGAGGGGGGGAGACAGAGAGGAGGGGAGATAGATGGAGAGAGAGAGAGAGAGAGAGAGAGAGAGAGAGAGAGAGAAAAGAAAGACAGAATTGGCCGAGAGAAAAAAAGAGAGAGGGTTTCATTAAGCTCATATCTATTCTACAGCCACAACCTTTATTTTGTAGGGTATTTCATTCCCCAGTAGTCACATGTCTAATACATTTCCATTCTCCAGTAGTCACATGTCTAATACATTTCCATTCCCCAGTAGTCACATGTCTAATACATTTCCATTCCCCAGTAGTCACATGTCTAATACATTTCCATTCTCCACTAGTCACATGTCTAATACATTTCCATTCCCCAGTAGTCACATGTCTAATACATTTCCATTCCCCAGTAGTCACATGTCTAATACATTTCCATTCTCCAGTAGTCACATGTCTAATACATTTCCATTCCCCAGTAGTCACATGTCTAATACATTTCCATTCTCCAGTAGTCACATGTCTAATACATTTCCATTCCCCAGTAGTCACATGTCTAATACATTTCCATTCCCCAGTAGTCACATGTCTAATACATTTCCATTCCCCAGTAGTCACATGTCTAATACATTTCCATTCCCCAGTAGTCACATGTCTAATACATTTCCATTCCCCAGTAGTCACATGTCTAATACATTTCCATTCTCCAGTAGTCACATGTCTAATACATTTCCATTCTCCAGTAGTCACATGTCTAATACATTTCCATTCCCCAGTAGTCACATGTCTAATACATTTCCATTCTCCAGTAGTCACATGTCTAATACATTTCCATTCTCCAGTAGTCACATGTCTAATACATTTCCATTCCCCAGTAGTCACATGTCTAATACATTTCCATTCTCCAGTAGTCACATGTCTAATACATTTCCATTCCCCAGTAGTCACATGTCTAATACATTTCCATTCCCCAGTAGTCACATGTCTAATACATTTCCATTCCCCAGTAGTCACATGTCTAATACATTTCCATTCTCCACTAGTCACACGTCTAATACATTTCCATTCCCCAGTAGTCACATGTCTAATACATTTCCATTCCCCAGTAGTCACATGTCTAATACATTTCCATTCCCCAGTAGTCACATGTCTAATACATTTCCATTCCCCTGTAGTCACATGTCTAATACATTTCCATTCTCCACTAGTCACACGTCTAATACATTTCCATTCCCCAGTAGTCACACGTCTAATACATTTCCATTCCCCAGTAGTCACATGTCTAATACATTTCCATTCCCCAGTAGTCACATGTCTAATACATTTCCATTCCCCAGTAGTCACATGTCTAATACATTTCCATTCCCCAGTAGTCACATGTCTAATACATTTCCATTCTCCAGTAGTCACATGTCTAATACATTTCCATTCCCCAGTAGTCACATGTCTAATACATTTCCATTCCCCAGTAGTCACATGTCTAATACATTTCCATTCTCCAGTAGTCACATGTCTAATACATTTCCATTCTCCAGTAGTCACATGTCTAATACATTTCCATTCTCCAGTAGTCACATGTCTAATACATTTCCATTCCCCAGTAGTCACATGTCTAATACATTTCCATTCTCCAGTAGTCACATGTCTAATACATTTCCATTCCCCAGTAGTCACATGTCTAATACATTTCCATTCTCCACTAGTCAAATGTCTAATACATTTCCATTCCCCAGTAGTCACATGTCTAATACATTTCCATTCTCCAGTAGTCACATGTCTAATACATTTCCATTCCCCAGTAGTCACATGTCTAATACATTTCCATTCTCCAGTAGTCACATGTCTAATACATTTCCATTCCCCAGTAGTCACACGTCTAATACATTTCCATTCCCCAGTAGTCACACGTCTAATACATTTCCATTCTTTCCTGAGCCTTTATCAAAATCCCTTTTCCATTCAGTGGCCAAGTCTCAAACAATGTTGTATGTCTAAGGTCTCAAATAAGGCTCTGTTACCAGTCTAGTGTCATTTTGACCAGAGCCATGTGTCAGTAGTCCTATGAGGAATAGGATGGCATTACAGGTGCAGACTCAGGTCAAAGGTTGGGCACTATAGGGGAAAAGGGTGTCATGAATACACTATAATTCAGTTCAAACTTAATTTTCACCAGAGGAACATTTGGTTGCATATATACTGTATGAGCAATAAGGAATATGGTGTAATTAAGTAAATAAATTCAACCAGTGTAGTGTAATAGTAGGTTGTGATGTGAAACTCAGCCAGTGTAGTGTAACAGTAGGGTGTGATGTGAAACTCAGCCAGTGTAGTGTAACAGTAGGGTGTGATGTGAAACTCAGCCAGTGTAGTGTAATAGTAGGGTGTGATATGAAACTCAGCCAGTGTAGTGTAACAGCAGGGTGTGATATGAAACTCAGCCAGTGTAGTGTAACAGTAGGGTGTGATGTGAAACTCAGCCAGTGTAGTGTAACAGTAGGGTGTGATGTGAAACTCAGCCAGTGTAGTGTAACAGTAGGGTGTGATATGAAACTCAGCCAGTGTAGTGTAACAGCAGGGTGTGATATGAAACTCAGCCAGTGTAGTGTAACAGTAGGGTGTGATGTGAAACTCAGCCAGTGTAGTGTAACAGTAGGGTGTGATGTGAAACTCAGCCAGTGTAGTGTAACAGTAGGGTGTGATGTGAAACTCAGCCAGTGTAGTGTAACAGTAGGGTGTGATATGAAACTCAGCCAGTGTAGTGTAACAGTAGGGTGTGATGTGAAACTCAGCCAGTGTAGTGTAACAGTAGGTTGTGATATGAAACTCAGCCAGTGTAGTGTAACAGTAGGGTGTGATGTGAAACTCAGCCAGTGTAGTGTAAGTAGGGTGTGATGTGAAACTCAGCCAGTGTAGTGTAACAGTAGGTTGTGATATGAAACTCAGCCAGTGTAGTGTAACAGTAGGGTGTGATGTGAAACTCAGCCAGTGTAGTGTAAGTAGGGTGTGATGTGAAACTCAGCCAGTGTAGTGTAACAGTAGGGTGTGATATGAAACTCAGCCAGTGTAGTGTAACAGTAGGGTGTGATATGAAACTCAGCCAGTGTAGTGTAACAGTAGGGTGTGATATGAAACTCAGCCAGTGTAGTGTAACAGTAGGGTGTGATATGAAACTCAGCCAGTGTAGTGTAACAGTAGGTTGTGATGTGAAACTCAGCCAGTGTAGTGTAACAGTAGGGTGTGATATGAAACTCAGCCAGTGTAGTGTAACAGTAGGGTGTGATATGAAACTCAGCCAGTGTAGTGTAACAGTAGGATGTGATGTGAAACTCAGCCAGTGTAGTGTAACAGTAGGGTGTGATGTGAAACTCAGCCAGTGTAGTGTAACAGTAGGTTGTGATGTGAAACTCAGCCAGTGTAGTGTAACAGTAGGGTGTGATGTGAAACTCAGCCAGTGTAGTGTAACAGTAGGGTGTGATGTGAAACTCAGCCAGTGTGAGCCAGTGTAGTGTAACAGTAGGGTGTGATGTGAAACTCAGCCAGTGTAGTGTAACAGTAGGGTGTGATGTGAAACTCAGCCAGTGTAGTGTAACAGTAGGGTGTGATGTGAAACTCAGCCAGTGTAGTGTAACAGTAGGGTGTGATGTGAAACTCAGCCAGTGTAGTGTAACAGTAGGGTGTGATGTGAAACTCAGCCAGTGTAGTGTAACAGTAGGGTGTGATGTGAAACAGTAGGGTGTGATGTGAAACTCAGCCAGTGTAGTGTAACAGTAGGGTGTGATGTGAAACTCAGCCAGTGTAGTGTAACAGTAGGGTGTGATGTGAAACTCAGCCAGTGTAGTGTAACAGTAGATGTGATGTGAAACTCAGCCAGTGTAGTGTAACAGTAGGGTGTGATGTGAAACTCAGCCAGTGTAGTGTAACAGTAGGGTGTGATGTGAAACTCAGCCAGTGTAGTGTAACAGTAGGGTGTGATGTGAAACTCAGCCAGTGTAGTGTAACAGTAGGGTGTGATGTGAAACTCAGCCAGTGTAGTGTAACAGTAGGGTGTGATGTGAAACTCAGCCAGTGTAGTGTAACAGTAGGGTGTGATGTGAAACTCAGCCAGTGTAGTGTAACAGTAGGGTGTGATGTGAAACTCAGCCAGTGTAGTGTAACAGTAGGGTGTGATGTGAAACTCAGCCAGTGTAGTGTAACAGTAGGGTGTGATGTGAAACTCAGCCAGTGTAGTGTAACAGTAGGGTGTGATGTGAAACTCAGCCAGTGTAGTGTAACAGTAGGGTGTGATGTGAAACTCAGCCAGTGTAGTAACAACAGGGTGTGATGGTGTGATGTAACAGTAGGGTGTGATGTGAACTCAGCCAGTGTAGTGTAACAGTAGGGTGTGATGTGAAACTCAGCCAGTGTAGTGTAACAGTAGGGTGTGATGTGAAACTCAGCCAGTGTAGTGTAACAGTAGGGTGTGATGTGAAACTCAGCCAGTGTAGTGTAACAAGGGTGTGATGTGAAACTCAGCAGTGTAGTGTAACAGTAGGGTGTGATGTGAAACTCAGCCAGTGTAGTGTAACAGTAGGGTGTGATGTGAAACTCAGCCAGTGTAGTGTAACAGTAGGGTGTGATGTGAAACTCAGCCAGTGTAGTGTAACAGTAGGGTGTGATGTGAAACTCAGCCAGTGTAGTGTAACAGTAGGGTGTGATGTGAAACTCAGCCAGTGTAGTGTAACAGTAGGGTGTGATGTGAAACTCAGCCAGTGTAGTGTAACAGTAGGGTGTGATGTGAAACTCAGCCAGTGTAGTGTAACAGTAGGGTGTGATGTGAAACTCAGCCAGTGTAGTGTAACAGTAGGGTGTGATGTGAAACTCAGCCAGTGTAGTGTAACAGTAGGGTGTGATGTGAAACTCAGCCAGTGTAGTGTAACAGTAGTGTGATGTGAAACTCAGCCAGTGGTGTGATGTGATGAAACTCAGCCAGTGTAGTGTAACAGTAGGGTGTGATGTGAAACTCAGCCAGTGTAGTGTAACAGTAGGGTGTAAACAGTGGGTGTGATGTGAAACTCAGCCAGTGTAGTGTAACAGTAGTGTAAAAGTGTAGGGTGTGATGTGAAACTCAGCCAGTGTAGTGTAACAGTAGGGTGTGATGTGAAACTCAGCCAGTGTAGTGTAACAGTAGGGTGTGATGTGAAACTCAGCCAGTGTAGTGTAACAGTAGGGTGTGATGTGAAACTCAGCCAGTGTAGTGTAACAGTAGGGTGTGATGTGAAACTCAGCCAGTGTAGTGTAACAGTAGGGTGTGATGTGAAACTCAGCCAGTGTAGTGTAACAGTAGGGTGTGATGTGAAACTCAGCCAGTGTAGTGTAACAGTAGGGTGTGATGTGAAACTCAGCCAGTGTAGTGTAACAGTAGGGTGTGATGTGAAACTCAGCCAGTGTAGTGTAACAGAAACTAGGGTGTGATGTGAAACTCAGCCAGTGTAACAGTAGTGTAAGCCAGTAGGGTGTGATGTGAAACTCAGCCAGTGTAGTGTAACAGTAGGGTGTGATGTGAAACTCAGCCAGTGTAGTGTAACAGTAGGGTGTGATGTGAAACTCAGCCAGTGTAGTGTAACAGTAGGGTGTGATGTGAAACTCAGCCAGTGTAGTGTAACAGTAGGGTGTGATGTGAAACTCAGCCAGTGTAGTGTAACAGTAGGGTGTGATGTGAAACTCAGCCAGTAGTGTAACAGTAGGGTGTGATGTGAAACTCAGCCAGTGTAGTGTAACAGTAGGGTGTGATGTGAAACTCAGCCAGTGTAGTGTAACAGTAGGGTGTGATGTGAAACTCAGCCAGTAACAGTAGTGTGATGTGAAACTCAGCCAGTGTGTAACAGTAGGGTGTGATGTGAAACTCAGCCAGTGTAGTGTAACAGTAGGGTGTGATGTGAAACTCAGCCAGTGTAGTGTAACAGTAGGGTGTGATGTGAAACTCAGCCAGTGTAGTGTAACAGTAGGGTGTGATGTGAAACTCAGCCAGTGTAGTGTAACAGTAGGGTGTGATGTGGAACTCAGCCAGTGTAGTGTAACAGTGTGTGATGTCAGCCAGTAAACAGTAGGGTGTGATGTGAAACTCAGCCAGTGTAGTGTAACAGTAGGGTGTGATGTGAAACTCAGCCAGTGTAGTGTAACAGTAGGGTGTGATGTAACTCAGCCAGTGGTGTAACAGTAGGGTGTGATGTGAAACTCAGCCAGTGTAGTGTAACAGTAGGGTGTGATGTGAAACTCAGCCAGTGTAGTGTAACAGTAGGGTGTGATATGAAACTCAGCCAGTGTAGTGTAACAGTAGGGTGTGATGTGAAACTCAGCCAGTGTAGTGTAACAGTAGGGTGATGTGAAACTCAGCCAGTGTAGTGTAACAGTAGGGTGTGATGTGAAACTCAGCCAGTGTAGTGTAACAGTAGGGTGTGATGTGAAACTCAGCCAGTGTAGTGTAACAGTAGGGTGTGATGTGAAACTCAGCCAGTGTAGTGTAACAGTAGGGTGTGATGTGAAACTCAGCCAGTGTAGTGTAACAGTAGGGTGTGATGTGAAACTCAGCCAGTGTAGTGTAACAGTAGGGTGTGATGTGAAACTCAGCCAGTGTAGTGTAACAGTAGGGTGTGATGAAACTCAGCCAGTGTAGTGTAACAGTAGGGTGTGATGTGAAACTCAGCCAGTGTAGTGTAACAGTAGGGTGTGATGTGAAACTCAGCCAGTGTAGTGTAACAGTAGGGTGTGATGTGAAACTCAGCCAGTGTAGTGTAACAGTAGGGTGTGATGTGAAACTCAGCCAGTGTAGTGTAACAGTAGGGTGTGATGTGAAACTCAGCCAGTGTAGTGTAACAGTAGGGTGTGATGTGAAACTCAGCCAGTGTAGTGTAACAGTAGGGTGTGATGTGAAACTCAGCCAGTGTAGTGTAACAGTAGGGTGTGATGTGAAACTCAGCCAGTGTAGTGTAACAGTAGGGTGTGATGTGAAACTCAGCCAGTGTAGTGTAACAGTAGGGTGTGATGTGAAACTCAGCCAGTAGTGTAGTGTAACAGTAGTGTAACAGTAGGGTGTGATGTGAAACTCAGCCAGTGTAGTGTAACAGTAGGGTGTGATGTGAAACTCAGCCAGTGTAGTGTAACAGTAGGGTGTGATGTGAAACTCAGCCAGTGTAGTGTAACAGTAGGGTGTGATGTGAAACTCAGCCAGTGTAGTGTAACAGTAGGGTGTGATGTGAAACTCAGCCAGTGTAGTGTAACAGTAGGGTGTGATGTGAAACTCAGCCAGTGTAGTGTAACAGTAGGGTGTGATGTGAAACTCAGCCAGTGTAGTGTAACAGTAGGGTGTGATGTGAAACTCAGCCAGTGTAGTGTAACAGTAGGGTGTGATGTGAAACTCAGCCAGTGTAGTGTAACAGTAGGGTGTGATGGGGGTGTGATGTGAAACTCAGCCAGTGTAGTGTAACAGTAGGGTGTGATGTGAAACTCAGCCAGTGTAGTGTAACAGTAGGGTGTGATGTGAAACTCAGCCAGTGTAGTGTAACAGTAGGGTGTGATGTGAAACTCAGCCAGTGTAGTGTAACAGTAGGGTGTGTGAAACTCAGCCAGTGTAGTGTAACAGTAGGGTGTGATGTGAAACTCAGCCAGTGTAGTGTAACAGTAGGGTGTGATGTGAAACTCAGCCAGTGTAGTGTAACAGTAGGGTGTGATGTGAAACTCAGCCAGTGTAGTGTAACAGTAGGGTGTGATGTGAAACTCAGCCAGTGTAGTGTAACAGTAGGGTGTGATGTGAGTGTAAACAGTAGGGTGTGATGTGAAACTCAGCCAGTGTAGTGTAACAGTAGGGTGTGATGTGAAACTCAGCCAGTGTAGTGTAACAGTAGGGTGTGATGTGAAACTCAGCCAGTGTAGTGTAACAGTAGGGTGTGATGTGAAACTCAGCCAGTGTAGTGTAACAGTAGGGTGTGATGTGAAACTCAGCCAGTGTAGTGTAACAGTAGGGTGTGATGTGAAACTCAGCCAGTGTAGTGTAACAGTAGGGTGTGATGTGAAACTCAGCCAGTGTAGTGTAACAGTAGGGTGTGATGTGAAACTCAGCCAGTGTAGTGTAACAGTAGGGTGTGATGTGAAACTCAGCCAGTGTAGTGTAACAGTAGGGTGTGATGTGAAACTCAGCCAGTGTAGTGTAACAGTAGGGTGTGATGTGAAACTCAGCCAGTGTAGTGTAACAGTAGGGTGTGATGTGAAACTCAGCCAGTGTAGTGTAACAGTAGGGTGATGTGAAACTCAGCCAGTGTAGTGTAACAGTAGGGTGTGATGAAACTGCCAGTGAAACTCAGCCAGTGTAGTGTAACAGTAGGGTGTGATGTGAAACTCAGCCAGTGTAGTGTAACAGTAGGGTGTGATGTGAAACTCAGCCAGTGTAGTGTAACAGTAGGGTGTGATGTGAAACTCAGCCAGTGTAGTGTAACAGTAGGGTGTGATGTGAAACTCAGCCAGTGTAGTGTAACAGTAGGGTGTGATGTGAAACTCAGCCAGTGTAGTGTAACAGTAGGGTGTGATGTGAAACTCAGCCAGTGTAGTGTAACAGTAGGGTGTGATGTGAAACTCAGCCAGTGTAGTGTAACAGTAGGGTGTGATGTGAAACTCAGCCAGTGTAGTGTAACAGTAGGGTGTGATGTGAAACTCAGCCAGTGTAGTGTAACAGTAGGGTGTGATGTGAAACTCAGCCAGTGTAGTGTAACAGTAGGGTGTGATGTGAAACTCAGCCAGTGTAGTGTAACAGTAGGGTGTGATGTGAAACTCAGCCAGTGTAGTGTAACAGTAGGGTGTGATGTGAAACTCAGCCAGTGTAGTGCCAGTAACAGTAGGGTGTGATGTGAAACTCAGCCAGTGTAGTGTAACAGTAGGGTGTGATGTGAAACTCCAGCCAGTGTAGTGTAACAGTAGGGTGTGATGTGAAACTCAGCCAGTGTAGTGTAACAGTAGGGTGTGATGTGAAACTCAGCCAGTGTAGTGTAACAGTGTGTGATGTGAAACTCAACAGTGTAGGGTGTGATGTGAAACTCAGCCAGTGTAGTGTAACAGTAGGGTGTGATGTGAAACTCAGCCAGTGTAGTGTAACAGTAGGGTGTGATGTGAAACTCAGCCAGTGTAGTGTAACAGTAGGGTGTGATGTGAAACTCAGCCAGTGTAGTGTAACAGTAGGGTGTGATGTGAAACTCAGCCAGTGTAGTGTAACAGTAGGGTGTGATGTGAAACTCAGCCAGTGTAGTGTAACAGTAGGGTGTGATGTGAAACTCAGCCAGTGTAGTGTAACAGTAGGGTGTGATGTGAAACTCAGCCAGTGTAGTGTAACAGTAGGGTGTGATGTAAACTCCAGCCAGTGTAGTGTAACAGTGTGATGTGAAACTCAGCCAGTGTAGTGTAACAGTAGGGTGTGATGTGAAACTCAGCCAGTGTAGTGTAACAGTAGGGTGTGATGTGAAACTCAGCCAGTGTAGTGTAACAGTAGGGTGTGATGTGAAACTCAGCCAGTGTAGTGTAACAGTAGGGTGTGATGTCAGCCAGTGTAAACTAGGGTGTGATGTGAAACTCAGCCAGTGTAGTGTAACAGTAGGGTGTGATGTGAAACTCAGCCAGTGTAGTGTAACAGTAGGGTGTGATGTGAAACTCAGCCAGTGTAGTGTAACAGTAGGGTGTGATGTGAAACTCAGCCAGTGTAGTGTAACAGTAGGGTGTGATGTGAAACTCAGCCAGTGTAGTGTAACAGTAGGGTGTGATGTGAAACTCAGCCAGTGTAGTGTAACAGTAGGGTGTGATGTGAAACTCAGCCAGTGTAGTGTAACAGTAGGGTGTGATGTGAAACTCAGCCAGTGTAGTGTAACAGCCAGGTAGTGTGATGTGAAACTCAGCCAGTGTAGTGTAACAGTAGGGTGTGATGTGAAACTCAGCCAGTGTAGTGTAACAGTAGGGTGTGATGTGAAACTCAGCCAGTGTAGTGTAACAGTAGGGTGTGATGTGAAACTCAGCCAGTGTAGTGTAACAGTAGGGTGTGATGTGAAACTCAGCCAGTGTAGTGTAACAGTAGGGTGTGATAGGGTGAAACTCAGCCAGTGTAGTGTAGGTGTGATGTAAACTCAGCCAGTGTAGTGTAACAGTAGGGTGTGATGTGAAACTCAGCCAGTGTAGTGTAACAGTAGGGTGTGATATGAAACTCAGCCAGTGTAGTGTAACAGTAGGGTGTGATGTGAAACTCAGCCAGTGTAGTGTAACAGTAGGGTGTGATGTGAAACTCAGCCAGTGTAGTGTAACAGTAGGGTGTGATGTGAAACTCAGCCAGTGTAGTGTAACAGTAGGGTGTGATGTGAAACTCAGCCAGTGTAGTGTAACAGTAGTGTGAAAACTCAGCCAGTGTAGTGTAACAGGGTGTGATATGAAACTCAGCCAGTGTAGTGTAACAGTAGGGTGTGATGTGAAACTCAGCCAGTGTAGTGTAACAGTAGGGTGTGATATGAAACTCAGCCAGTGTAGTGTAACAGTAGGGTGTGATGTGAAACTCAGCCAGTGTAGTGTAACAGTAGGTTGTGATATGAAACTCAGCCAGTGTAGTGTAACAGTAGGTTGTGATATGAAACTCAGCCAGTGTAGTGTAACAGTAGGGTGTGATGTGAAACTCAGCCAGTGTAGTGTAAGTAGGGTGTGATGTGAAACTCAGCCAGTGTAGTGTAACAGTAGGTGTGATGTGAAACTCAGCCAGTGTAGTGTAACAGTAGGGTGTGATGTGAAACTCAGCCAGTGTAGTGTAACAGTAGGGTGTGATGTGAAACTCAGCCAGTGTAGTGTAACAGTAGGGTGTGATGTGAAACTCAGCCAGTGTAGTGTAACAGTAGGGTGTGATGTGAAACTCAGCCAGTGTAGTGTAACAGTAGGGTGTGATGTGAAACTCAGCCAGTGTAGTGTAACAGTAGGGTGTGATGTGAAACTCAGCCAGTGTAGTGTAACAGTAGGGTGTGATGTGAAACTCAGCCAGTGTAGTGTAACAGTAGGGTGTGATGTGAAACTCAGCCAGTGTAGTGTAACAGTAGGGTGTGATGTGAAACTCAGCCAGTGTAGTGTAACAGTAGGGTGTGATGTGAAACTCAGCCAGTGTAGTGTAACAGTAGGGTGTGATGTGAAACTCAGCCAGTGTATGTAACAGAATGTGAAACTCAGCCAGTGTAGTGTAACAGTAGGGTGTGATGTGAAACTCAGCCAGTGTAGTGTAACAGTAGGGTGTGATGTGAAACTCAGCCAGTGTAGTGTAACAGTAGGGTGTGATGTGATGTGAAACTCAGCCAGTGTAGTGTAACAGTAGGGTGTGATGTGAAACTCAGCCAGTGTAGTGTAACAGTAGGGTGTGATGTGAAACTCAGCCAGTGTAGTGTAACAGTAGGGTGTGATGTGAAACTCAGCCAGTGTAGTGTAACAGTAGGGTGTGATGTGAAACTCAGCCAGTGTAGTGTAACAGTAGGTAACAGTGTGATGTGAAACTCAGCCAGTGTAGTGTAACAGTAGGGTGTGATGTGAAACTCAGCCAGTGTAGTGTAACAGTAGGGTGTGATGTGAAACTCAGCCAGTGTAGTGTAACAGTAGGGTGTGATGTGAAACTCAGCCAGTGTAGTGTAACAGTAGGGTGTGATGTGAAACTCAGCCAGTGTAGTGTAACAGTAGGGTGTGATGTGAAACTCAGCCAGTGGGTGTGAGTGTAACAGTGTAGGGTGTGATGTGAAACTCAGCCAGTGTAGTGTAACAGTAGGGTGTGATGTGAAACTCAGCCAGTGTAGTGTAACAGTAGGGTGTGATGTGAAACTCAGCCAGTGTAGTGTAACAGTAGGGTGTGATGTGAAACTCAGCCAGTGTAGTGTAACAGTAGGGTGTGATGTGAAACTCAGCCAGTGTAGTGTAACAGTAGGGTGTGATGTGAAACTCAGCCAGTGTAGTGTAACAGTAGGGTAACAGCCAGTGTAGTGTAACAGTAGGGTGTGATGTGAAACTCAGCCAGTGTAGTGTAACAGTAGGGTGTGATGTGAAACTCAGCCAGTGTAGTGTAACAGTAGGGTGTGATGTGAAACTCAGCCAGTGTAGTGTAACAGTAGGGTGTGATGTGAAACTCAGCCAGTGTAGTGTAACAGTAGGGTGTGATGTGAAACTCAGCCAGTGTAGTGTAACAGTAGGGTGTGATGTGAAACTCAGCCAGTGTAGTGTAACAGTAGGGTGTGATGTGAAACTCAGCCAGTGTAGTGTAACAGTAGGGTGTGATGTGAAACTCAGCCAGTGTAGTGTAACTAGTGTAGTAACAGTAGGTGTGATGTGAAACTCAGCCAGTGTAAATGTAACAGTAGGGTGTGATGTGAAACTCAGCCAGTGTAGTGTAACAGTAGGGTGTGATGTGAAACTCAGCCAGTGTAGTGTAACAGTAGGGTGTGATGTGAAACTCAGCCAGTGTAGTGTAACAGTAGGGTGTGATGTGAAACTCAGCCAGTGTAGTGTAACAGTAGGGTGTGATGTGAAACTCAGCCAGTGTAGTGTAACAGTAGGGTGTGATGTGAAACTCAGCCAGTGTAGTGTAACAGTAGGGTGTGATGTGAAACTCAGCCAGTGTAGTGTAACAGTAGGGTGTGATGTGAAACTCAGCCAGTGTAGTGTAACAGTAGGGTGTGATGTGAAACTCAGCCAGTGTAGTGTAACAGTAGGGTGTGATGTGAAACTCAGCCAGTGTAACAGTAGGGTGTGATGTGAAACTAGCCAGTGTAGTGTAACAGTAGGGTGTGATGTGAAACTCAGCCAGTGTAGTGTAACAGTAGGGTGTGATGTGAAACTCAGCCAGTGTAGTGTAACAGTAGGGTGTGATGTGAAACTCAGCCAGTGTAGTGTAACAGTAGGGTGTGATGTGAAACTCAGCCAGTGTAGTGTAACAGTAGGGTGTGATGTGAAACTCAGCCAGTGTAGTGTAACAGTAGGGTGTGATGTGAAACTCAGCCAGTGTAGTGTAACAGTAGGGTGTGATGTGAAACTCAGCCAGTGTAGTGTAACAGTAGGGTGTGTGAAACTCAGCCAGTGGTGTAGATGTGAAAAACTCAGCCAGTGTAGTGTAACAGTAGGGTGTGATGTGAAACTCAGCCAGTGTAGTGTAACAGTAGGGTGTGATGTGAAACTCAGCCAGTGTAGTGTAACAGTAGGGTGTGATGTGAAACTCAGCCAGTGTAGTGTAACAGTAGGGTGTGATGTGAAACTCAGCCAGTGTAGTGTAACAGTAGGGTGTGATGTGAAACTCAGCCAGTGTAGTGTAACAGTAGGGTGTGATGTGAAACTCAGCCAGTGTAGTGTAACAGTAGGGTGTGATGTGAAACTCAGCCAGTGTAGTGTAACAGTAGGGTGTGATGTGAAACTCAGCCAGTGTAGTGTAACAGTAGGGTGTGATGTGAAACTCAGCCAGTGTAGTGTAACAGTAGGGTGTGATGTGAAACTCAGCCAGTGTAGTGTAACAGTAGGGTGTGATGTGAAACTCAGCCAGTGTAGTGTAACAGTAGGGTGTGATGTGAAACTCAGCCAGTGTAGTGTAACAGTAGGGTGTGATGTGAAACTCAGCCAGTGTAGTGTAACAGTAGGGTGTGATGTGAAACTCAGCCAGTGTAGTGTAACAGTAGGGTGTGATGTGAAACTCAGCCAGTGTAGTGTAACAGTAGGGTGTGATGTGAAACTCAGCCAGTGTAGTGTAACAGTAGGGTGTGATGTGAAACTCAGCCAGTGTAACAGTGTAACAAACTCAGCCAGTGTAGTGTAACAGGGTGTGATGTGAAACTCAGCCAGTGTAGTGTAACAGTAGGGTGTGATGTGAAACTCAGCCAGTGTAGTGTAACAGTAGGGTGTGATGTGAAACTCAGCCAGTGTAGTGTAACACTAGCCAGTGTGATGTGATGAAACTCAGCCAGTGTAGTGTAACAGTGTAACAGTAGGGTAACAGTAGGGTGTGATGTGAACTCAGCCAGTGTAGTGTAACAGTAGGGTGTGATGTGAAACTCAGCCAGTGTAGTGTAACAGTAGGGTGATGATGTGTAAACTGATGTGAAACCAGCCAGTGTAGTGTAACAGTAGGGTGTGATGTGAAACTCAGCCAGTGTAGTGTAACAGTAGGGTGTGATGTGAAACTCAGCCAGTGTAGTGTAACAGTAGGGTGTGATGTGAAACTCAGCCAGTGTAGTGTAACAGTAGGGTGTGATGTGAAACTCAGCCAGTGTAGTGTAACAGTAGGGTGTGATGTGAAACTCAGCCAGTGTAGTGTAACAGTAGGGTGTGATGTGAAACTCAGCCAGTGTAGTGTAACAGTAGGGTGTGATGTGAAACTCAGCCAGTGTAGTGTAACAGTAGGGTGTGATGTGAAACTCAGCCAGTGTAGTGTAACAGTAGGGTGTGATGTGAAACTCAGCCAGTGTAGTGTAACAGTAGGGTGTGATGTGAAACTCAGCCAGTGTAGTGTAACAGTAGGGTGTGATGTGAAACTCAGCCAGTGTAGTGTAACAGTAGGGTGTGATGTGAAACTCAGCCAGTGTAGTGTAACAGTAGGGTGTGATGTGAAACTCAGCCAGTGTAGTGTAACAGTAGGGTGTGATGTGAAACTCAGCCAGTGTAGTGTAACAGTAGGGTGTGATGTGAAACTCAGCCAGTGTAGTGTAACAGTAGGGTGTGATGTGAAACTCAGCCAGTGTAGTGTAACAGTAGGGTGTGATGTGAAACTCAGCCAGTGTAGTGTAACAGTAGGGTGTGATGTGAAACTCAGCCAGTGTAGTGTAACAGTAGGGTGTGATGTGAAACTCAGCCAGTGTAGTGTAACAGTAGGGTGTGATGTGAAACTCAGCCAGTGTAGTGTAACAGTAGGGTGTGATGTGAAACTCAGCCAGTGTAGTGTAACAGTAGGGTGTGATGTGAAACTCAGCCAGTGTAGTGTAACAGTAGGGTGTGATGTGAAACTCACTGGAGCAGTGTTGTATGGCAGTGGCCCCGGTGACTGTGGTGGTGCCATAGAAAGGGCAGGCGAGGCAGTAGGAGCGGCCGTGGTCGGGTTGGTAGTAGTCTCTGGGGCAGGGGTAGCAGGGGACCAACCCTGTTCTAGAGAAATGACCTGCCAAACAAGGAACTGGAGGGGAAGGGGAGATGGGAGACAGTTAGTCAGTGTCACACATGAAAGTAAGCTCAGTAATCATATTTTTATGCATAGTAAGTGAGTTCAGTCATAATAGTAATTGAGTTCAGTCACAGTGTCATGTCTGTGATTTCCCCTCCCCTCTTTTATTTTATTTAACTAGGCAAGTTAATAACAAATTCTTATTTACAATGACGGCCTACACCGGCCAAACCTACCCCGGCCAGACGCTGGGGCAATTGTGCGCCGCCCTTTGGGCCTCCCGATCACGGCCGGATATGTTTCAACCTGGATTCGAACCAGGGGCTGTAGTGACGCCTCTTACACTGAGATGCAGTACCTTAGACCCCTGCCTCTTCACAGGGTCAGTGGTGTGTTCAGAGTCTGAGTACTGTATAGTTTCTGTCTCTCTCTCTCTCTCTAACTCACCTCCACACTCAGACATCTCCCTTGCCCCGCTGGTGACGGTGGAGGTCTCATCCGGACAGACCAGACACTCTCTGGACCCAAACCCAGGCTGGTAGTGCCCCAGTGGGCACGACTCACACGTCTCCAGCCCGTTCACAGAGTAACCTCCAGGCCTGCACTGCTCTGAAAACACACACAGAAACACATACACTATAAACATATCACAGTCATTGAGTTTTTGCCTTCAGGATATTGTAGAAAAGGTGCCACCTGCTCATGATGAATAGAGTTGATGATACAGTATTTTAGGACCCAACATTTTTCCTGGTCAGTTCTGACAAGGTACTGAGACCCAGTGTTTTTTTCCAAGTCAGATCACTTGGTCAGAAAATCTCCAGGCCTATGTACAGTATAACCAATGTATGAGGACCTTGTACATGTCTTTTACCTCTGGAGGGTTACAGTGTTTTACCTCTGGACGGTTACAGTGTTTTACCTCTGGAGGGTTACAGCATTTACCTCTGGAGGGTTACATTGTTTTACCTCTGGAGGGTTACAGCATTTACCTCTGGAGGGTTACAGTGCTTTACCTCTGGAGGGTTACAGTGCTTTACCTCTGGAGGGTTACAGTGCTTTACCTCTGGAGGGTTACAGTGCTTTACCTCTGGAGGGTTACAGTGCTTTACCTCTGGACGGTTACAGTGTTTTACCTCTGGAGGGTTACATTGTTTTACCTCTGGAGGGTTACAAAGTTTTACCTCTGGAGGGTTACAGTGTTTTACCTCTGGAGGGTTACAGTGTTTTACCTCTGGAGGGTTACAGTGTTTTACCTCCAGAGGGTTACATTGTTCTTCCTCTGGAGGGTTACAGTTCTTTACCTTTGCACTGGTCCTGGCTGCGTGCGTGGAGGTAGGCTGTGGAGGATCCATCAGGACAGGTCTTACACTCCATCTGACCCTCCTGTTCCTGGAAGGACCCCAGCCAGCAGCTCTCACACTCTGCATACTCCAGGGAGTAGTAGGTTCCCACTGGACACTGGACTGGAACACACAGAATACATAACCACATATAATCAGCTACATTACCACACATAACCAGAAATATTTACACATTACCACACATATTTACACATTACCACACATAACCAGACATATTTACACATTACCACACATAACCGTACATGTTTACACATTGGCACACATAGCCAGACATATTTACACATTACCACACATAACCGTACATGTTTATACAGTACCACACATAGCCAGACATATTTACACATTACCACACATAGCCAGACATATTTACACATTACCACACATAACCGTACATGTTTACACATTACCACACATAGCCAGACATAGTTACATATTTACACACATAGCCAGACATATTTACACATTACCACACATAACCGTACATGTTTATACAGTACCACACATAGCCAGACATATTTACACATTACCACACATAGCCAGACATATTTACACATTACCACACATAACCGTACATGTTTATACAGTACCACACATAGCCAGACATATTTACATATTTACACACATAGCCAGACATATTTACACATTACCACACATAACCGTACATGTTTATACAGTACCACACATAGCCAGACATATTTACACATTACCACACATAGCCAGACATATTTACACATTACCACACATAACCGTACATGTTTATACAGTACCACACATAGCCAGACATATTTACACATTACCACACATAGCCAGACATATTTACACATTACCACACATAGCCAGACATATTTACACATTACCACACATAGCCAGACATATTTACACATTACCACACATAGCCAGACATATTTACACATTACCACACATAGCCAGACATATTTACACATTACCACACATAGCCAGACATATTTACACATTACCACACATAGCCAGACATATTTACACATTACCACACATAGCCAGACATATTTACACATTACCACACATAACTAGAGAGTAGTAGATCCCCACCTGGACACTGGACTGAGGCACACAGCAACCCATATGGACACTCATCCGTTAATTAATTCATCCATCCATCAATCCATTCATTCATTCATTAATACTCCATGTGGACACTGTGAACCTGGAGACCATGCTAAAGATATATACTGTTACTGTGTGTATCTCATGGCCCACTACTCACCACACATCCTCCCCTTCAGTACAGACCCAGGTCGGCAGAACAGAGAGGCCGTCTTGCTCTCCAGGGACTTGGGGTCAGCCACCACAATCATCTCCGAAGACACGTGATATGACGACAGAGGCTGCTTGGCCAGCGTCCGCTTCAGCCGATTGGTCAGCTGCTCCAGGGTCCGCAACAGGCGCTTCTGATTGGCTACCTCCACCGAGTCATTCCTGGACGAGGGCAACGGGATGCTTGCTGGGAGAATGGGCACAGCTCAAAGGACGGGACTCGAACGACAACAACAACAACACTCAATTCTAAATTCGTCCCGACTCCCCTCTAGGCCAGGGCTATTCAATGGCTATGCAATTCCGACCCTCTAAGGCCAAATTATCTGGTAGTTAAATGATCAATTAACGTAGTTGATTGGCCAAAGACTTCACTCCCAGACTCCCATAATGAATATAATTCATTATGTCTACCCTGGTTGGTCTGAAACAACTTTATTTGATGCCAAGTGCTTCCCAATGGGCAGAAAAGTGTAAGTCCATCGGGCATTATGTGAGCACATCCAAAGAAACTTGCCAGGTGCAAAATATACTGTCATATGCTTAGTAACATGAACATGAGTGTGTTCACACGGGTATGATGACAGTCCCTCCACCATAGCTACCTGTGATGTTGAAGAAGATCTGTATCTTTTGGTCTCTGGTGGGGCCGGCGATCTTACGGTGCCTCTTGGCGCGGTAATGGGAGGTTCCCGTCCTGCCGGTACCGTCCTGTTGCATAGGAGTTCTCTGGCTGTCCGTGGCAAAGCCTGTATCGAAGTAGGCATAGTCCTGACCACTCTGGGGTCCCCAGTTACTGCCCCATCCTCCTGGACCTGGGAGACAGGAGGCAGAGGGGAGACAGTTAACATACTGCTTGACTAGTTGGGCCCAAGCTTGCTGTACAACATTAAAACCTATTCAGTCTGTCTACAAACAGGCTCTTAAAGTGCTTGATAGGAAGCCCAATAGCCATCATCATTGTCAGGGGAGGCAGAGGGGAGACAGAGGGGAGGCAGAGGGGAGACAGAGGGGAGACAGAGGGGAGGAAGAGGGGAGGGGGAGGGGAGGCAGAGGGGAGGCAGATGGGAGACAGAGGGGAGACAGAGGGGAGGCAGAGGGGAGGCAGAGGGGAGACAGAGGGGAGACAGAGGGGAGGCAGAGGGGAGACAGAGGGGAGACAGAGGGGAGGCAGAGGGGAGGCAGATGGGAGACAGAGGGAGACAGAGGGGAGGCAGAGGGGAGACAGAGGGGAGGAAGAGGGGAGGGGAGGGGAGGCAGAGGGGAGGCAGATGGGAGGAAGAGGGAGACAGAGGGGAGGCAGAGGGGAGGAAGAGGGGGAGGGGAGACAGAGGGGACAGAGGGGAGGAAGAGGGGAGGGGAGGGGAGACAGAGGGGAGACAGAGGGGAGGAAGAGGGGAGGGGGGGAGGCAGAGGGGAGGGGAGGGGAGACAGAGGGGAGGAAGAGGGAGGGGAGGGGAGACAGAGGGGAGGCAGATGGGAGACAGAGGGGAGACAGAGGGGAGGTAGAGGGGAGGCAGAGGGGAGACAGAGGGGAGACAGAAGGGAGACAGAGGGGAGGCAGAGGGGAGGCAGAGGGGAGACAGAGGGGAGGAAGAGGGGAGGGGAGGGGAGGCAGAGGGAGACAGAGGGAGGAAGAGGGGAGGGGAGGGAGGCAGAGGGGAGGCAGAGGGGAGACAGAGGGGAGGCAGAGGGGAGACAGAGGGGAGGCAGAGGGGAGGCAGAGGGGAGACAGAGGGGAGACAGAGGGGAGGAAGAGGGGAGGGGGAGGGGAGGCAGAGGGGAGGCAGAGGGGAGACAGAGGGGAAGAAGAGGGGAGGGGAGGGAAAGAGAGGGAGGGGTAGGGAGAAGGAGAGGGGGGCAAGGGGGTTGGGAGAGCGGAGAGAGAGGGAGAGAGGGAAGGGGTGAAGGAAGAGGGGGGGTGGGTTATAGGGCAAATACATTCATGTCGAGGCTCTACTGCTTGTACAGTACAATCTTATAGTTGGGCCACGGAGTTTTTACAGGCAACATGACCTGTCCAGGAATAAAAAATCTGGCCGTTCGTATAACCTATAACAAGGTCACATGATCACATGGTCAGGGAAAACTCCTGGCCCAATAGTAATTGAAAAGGTCTTACCGATGGCGAATCCATTCTCATAGTCGTAGTTGTACTCCAGACAGTGGCCCTGTGACATCACATCTAACTTGCAGGCAACATCATCATTACTGCAGATGGTCGGGAGCTATGGATACAGTTGAGAGAGAAAGGAAACGTATTGTGTGTGTGTGTGTGTGTGTGTGTGTGTGTGTGTGTGTGGTGTGTGGTGTGTGGTGTGTGGTGTGTGTGTGTGTGTGTGTGTGTGTGTGTGTGTGTGTGTGTGTGTGTGTGTGTGTGTGTGTGTGTGGTGTGTGGTGTGTGGTGTGTGTGTGTGTGTGTGTGTGTGTGTGTGTGTGTGTGTGTGTGTGTGTGGTGTGTGGTGTGTGTGGTGTGTGTGTGTGTGTGTGTGTGTGTGTGTGTGTGTGTGTGTGTGTGGTGTGTGTGTGTGTGTGGTGTGTGTGTGTGTGTGGTGTGTGGTGTGGTGTGTGTGTGTGTGTGTGTGTGTGTGTGTGTGTGTGTGTGTGGTGTGTGGTGTGTGGTGTGTGTGTGGTGTGGTGTGTGTGTGTGTGTGTGTGTGTGTGTGTGTGTGTGTGTGTGTGTGTGTGTGTGTGGTGTGTGTGCGGTGTGTGTGTGTGTGGTGTGTGTGTGTGTGTGTGTGTGTGTGTGTGTGTGTGTGTGTGTGTGTGTGTGTGTGTGTGTGTGTGGTGTGTGGTGTGTGTGTGTGTGGTGTGTGGTGTGTGGTGTGTGATGTGTGTGTGTGTGTGTGTGTGTGTGTGTGGTGTGTGGTGTGTGGTGTGTGGTGTGTGGTGTGGTGTGGTGTGTGTGTGTGTGTGGTGTGTGGTGTGTGGTGTGTGTGTGTGCGGTGTGCGGTGTGCGGTGTGCGGTGTGCGGTGTGCGAGGTGCGAGGTGTGTGGTGTGTGGTGTGTGTGTGTGTGTGTGTGTGTGTGTGTGTACTCCTGTGTTCTCACCATGTCTCCTAGTTTAGTGCTGAACTCCCCGGTGAAGGACTTGACCAGATCCAGGTCATCACAGCGAGAGGCTTTGAACAGCATCTCAAAGGGCTTAATCCCATGGTTGGCAATACGGTTCACTGAGATAGAGGGACAGGACATACAGACATGAACACACATGATTTCATTTCAATGATGAATAGCATGCATGTACAGCTACTGTAACTGTAATAGAAGAGGTGGCAAGAGAGGATGCGACTAAATACGAAGTGTTTTTATCACTGGTACTATTTTCACAATCATGTGGTGAACCTTCAAAACTCTTTGTACACAACTCCAAACTGGTAACACTAGTAAACCAGCCAGTCTTACATTTAAAACCTTTCATTGTGCATTCCTTTTGTTTTACGACATCTTAAACCCAAATAAAAGTTTACTGTGAAATTTAATGAGTACGTTGGTTTAATCACCAAAACACAATATAATGACATCTTCCATATTAAGTCATTTTAACAACCAGTTAATCCAATAGCAAATTTAATAAACATGATTCAAAATGGCCCTTTAATGTAGTTTGCAACAGTACTGTAAATTACAATACATGACACTGTTTTCACATTAGGCAGGACCCATTCAAATTGATCAATTTATAGGTGTGATCATTGAAGACATCTTTCACAATGTGATCTATTGAAAGAAATGAAAGAAACATAATGTTTAGCAGCCACTAGTTTGCATTAAGTCTGTCTCATCGAAATCGCAGTAAATGTCCTCATTGGTCATACTTTAGCTTCTCATTGACATCACAGTAAATGTCCTCATTGGTCATACTTTAGCTTCTCATTGACATCACAGTAAATGTCCTCATTGGTCATACTTTAGCTTCTCATTGACATCCCAGTAAATGTCCTCATTGTTCATGCACCTGGGGATCAACCTTTCGGCACGGCGAATCCAAGCCTGACATACTGTAGGTATGACATCGTTGCATATCTCATCCATGGCCTGAAGTAGGGTGATACGCTCATGGGGATGGCAATCATACATCTTAAGAGTTTTGAAAATTGTTGTGAAAATTGACCACATACTTCTGAAAATTGACCACATGCTTGTGAAAATTGACCACATACTTGTGAAAATTGACCACATGCTTGTGAAAATTGACCACATGCTTGTGAAAATTGACCACATGCTTGTGAAAATTGACCACATGCTTGTGAAAATTGACCACATGCTTGTGAAAATTGACCACATACTTGTGAAAATTGCACCAAAGTGCTGAAAAAAACAGCCAAAGAAAATGTACTGCAGGTGTCTGTCCCAAATGGCAGCCATACCCAAAGACCAGGGTTCAAAGTAGTGCACTATATAGTGAACAGGGTTCCATTTGGGATGCAGCCTATGACTAAGGTCACTCACAGGAGCAGTCGGGTCTGTCGGGCGAGTGTGGCGGCTCCCACACTCCGTTGTTAGCACAGAAGTAGCTGTGGACGTCCTGCTGTGTGAAACTGTATCCGTCTTTACAGTACAGAGTACAGTTGACCCCGTCCTCCTCTTCTGAACAGGAGAACTCCCCATTCACTGGGACGAAGGGCTGTTCACAGGTGGACCCTGGAATATAACAGAGACACGCAGAGCTTCATCGGCAATGTAGTTATGGGGCTGGCTGGATTCTATTAAATAAAATACTAATTGTATTTATTTTGTGTGCACCCAGTCTCTACATTGATAGGTAATGTAGTACAATATGAAGGAAGGAAAGTGGATGGCAAATGTGAAGTACAGAAGCACAGAACAGTTGATTTGAGATGTCATCCTATTCCAAAATAGTGAAGCTCTGCTTCAACCAAATAAAAACATATATTAAATATGCCATAAATACATGAACATTAAAACAAATCCCGTAGTTGAATGAAGATCTAAGTGCTTGTGGTGTACAGGTCTACCTTGTAAAGCCACAACACGGCAAAGATAGACATGTACAGAGTAAACTAGTAATCTCTAGAATACTCTGGTCATCTCTAGTAAACTCTGGTCATTTCTAGTATACTTTAGTATACTCTAGAATACTCTGGTCATCTCTAGTAAACTCTGGTCATTTCTAGTATACTCTAGTAATCTCTAGAATACTCTGGTCATCTCTAGTAAACTCTGGTCATTTCTAGTATACTTTAGTATACTCTAGAATACTCTGGTCATCTCTAGTAAACTCTGGTCATTTCTAGTATACTCTAGTATACTCTAGAATACTCTGGTCATCTCTAGTAAACTCTGGTCATTTCTAGTATACTCTAGTAATCTCTAGAATACTCTGGTCATCTCTAGTAAACTCTGGTCATTTCTAGTATACTCTAGTAATCTCTAGAATACTCTGGTCATCTCTAGTAAACTCTGGTCATTTCTAGTATACTCTAGTATACTCTAGAATACTCTGGTCATCTCTAGTAAACTCTGGTCATTTCTAGTATACTCTAGTAATCTCTAGAATACTCTGGTCATCTCTAGTAAACTCTGGTCATATCTAGTATACTCTAGTAATCTCTAGAATACTCTGGTCATCTCTAGTAAACTCTGGTCATTTCTAGTATACTCTAGTAATCTCTAGAATACTCTGGTCATCTCTAGTAAACTCTGGTCATTTCTAGTATACTTTAGTATACTCTAGAATACATTGGTTGTCTCTAGTAAACTGGTTAACTCTAGTATACTCTAGTATACTCTAGAATATATTGGTCATCTCTAGTGAACTCTGGTCAAATCTAGTATACTCTAGTAAAGTCCGGTCAACTCTGGTCAATGAGCAAATTCTAGTAAACTCTGGTCAACGCTAGTCTACTCTGGTCAGCTCTAGTCTACTCTGGTCAGCTCTAGTCTACTCTGGTCAACTCTAGTCTACTCTGGTCAGCTCTAGTCTACTCTGGTCAGCTCTGGTCAACTCTAGTCTACTCTGGTCAGCTCTAGTCTACTCTGGTCAACTCTGGTCAGCTCTGGTCAACTCTAGTCTACTCTGGTCAGCTCTAGTCTACTCTGGTCAGCTCTAGTCTACTCTGGTCAACTCTAGTCTACTCTGGTCAACTCTAGTCTACTCTGGTCAGCTCTAGTCTACTCTGGTCAACTCTGGTCAACTCTAGTCTACTCTGGTCAACTCTAGTCTACTCTAGTCTACTCTGGTCATCTCTACTATGCTCTAGTAAACTCTAGTAAACTCATTCCTTTTACCTTGTACAGTGATGGTGAGGTGGCAGGTGCGGTTGTTGCCTGCCTGATCCGTAGCTGTGTAGCTCACCACCGTCTCTCCGACAGGGAATAGAGAGCCTGGTGTGTGCGTGGTGGACACACTCAGACGCCCACCTGAGAATGGTACACAACACACAAAAACAATAACTAACACTTACAGTATATATGATCTTGCAGACCGTCTCTGGGATATTAAAGCAGAGACAAACTCTGTACCAACTATGTACTTTGGTTTTCTTATCCTTCGTTGGACCATGGGTTTAAATCCCGGGTTTAACCCTCGAAGGTCAAATGTCTTGTCATTGTCACTGCTGCTCCCGAGTGGCGCAGTGGTCTAAGGCACTGCATCTCAGTGCTAGAGGCATCACTACAGACCTTGGTTCGATTCCAGGCTGTTTCACAATCAGCCGTGATTGGGAGACCCATAGGGCGGTGCACAATTGGACCAGCGCCGTCCGGGTTAGAGTTCAGCCGGGGTAGGCCGTCATTGTAAATAAGAATTTGTTCTCAGCTGACATACCTAGTTACATGAAATGTATGAAATGAAAATAAAATACAAAATAATTCATGTTTAAAAGACACCTAGATAAAGTACAGTATCATTAATAGCCCTGCAGAGAGCAGTGGTGTGTCAGTTACCATAGATGGGCAGAATGAGTCACTCTAGTCCTGGTTAACCACAACAGTTATACAAAGGCAGGGCATGTTGACACATGTTGGAACGGCTGGTCTCTCTCTCAGAGCATCACATGGCATCAGAATAAATAATATCATCCTCATCTGGGCAGACTGGGGGTACTTGCTACCATCTGGATAAATTAATAGATGGAGGGATTGATGAAGGGATGGATGGATGGATTAGAGAGAGAAAGAGAGAGAGAAAAAGAAAGATACTGTCCTAGGCACAAAGACACAAAGACACACATACACACACACACACACACTGTCCCCAGGGGTAGCCTTGTACTACAGTAGTGATTCACCAAGTCAAGGGCTTGATGATTAGTAGACAAGTTGAATCATGTGTGCTAGCTCTGGAATAGATCAAATACATGGAACTGGTGGGGGCCCAGAGGAGAGGATTGAGAACCATTGGTCTAACACAGACACAGCAGAGTAGAGGTGAACCACTGGTCTAGACACAGACACAGCAGAGTAGAGGTGAACCACTGGTCTAGACACAGACACAGCAGAGTAGAGGTGAACCACTGGTCTAGACACAGACACAGCAGAGTAGAGGTGAACCACTGGTCTAGACACAGATACAGTAGAGTAGAGGAGAACCACTGGTCTAACAGACACAGTAGAGTAGAGGAGAACCACTGGTCTAACAGACACAGTAGAGTAGAGCAGGGTAGAACAACTGGTCTAGACACAGACACAGTGGAGTAGAGTAGAACCACTGGTCTAGACACAGACACAGTAGAGTAGAGTAGAACCACTGGTCTAGACACAAACACAGTAGAGTAGAGTAGAACCACTGGTCTAGACACAGACACAGTAGAGTAGAGTAGAACCACTGGTCTAGACACAGACACAGTAGAGTAGAGTAGAACCACTAGTCTAGACACAGACACAGTGGAGTAGAGTAGAACCACTGGTCTAGACACAGACACAGTAGAGTAGAGTAGAACCACTGGTCTAGACACAGACACAGTAGAGTAGAGTAGAACCACTGGTCTAGACACAGACACAGTGGAGTAGAGTAGAACCACTGGTCTAGACACAGACACAGTAGAGTAGAGTAGAACCACTGGTCTAGACACAGACACAGTAGAGTAGAGTAGAACCACTGGTCTAGACACAGACACAGTAGAGTAGAGTAGAACCACTGGTCTAGACACAGACACAGTAGAGTAGAGTAGAACCACTGGTCTAGACACAGACACAGTAGAGTAGAGTAGAACAACTGGTCTAGACACAGACACAGTAGAGTAGAGTAGAACCACTGGTCTAGACACAGACACAGTGGAGTAGAGTAGAACCACTGGTCTAGACACAGACACGGTAGAGTAGAGTAGAACAACTGGTCTAGACACAGACACAGTAGAGTAGAGGTGAACCACTGGTCTAGACACAGACACAGTAGAGTAGAGGAGAACCACTGGTCTAGACACAGACACAGTAGAGTAGAGGAGAACCACTGGTCTAACAGACACAGTAGAGTAGAGGAGAAACACTGATCTAGACACAGACACAGTAGAGTAGAGGTGAACCACTGATCTAGACACAGACACAGACACAGTAGAGTAGAGGAGAACCACTGATCTAGACACAGTAGAGTAGAACCACTGGTCTAGACACAGACACAGTTGAGTAGAGTAGAACCACTGGTCTAACAGACACAGTAGAGTAGAGGTCAACCACTGGTCTAGACACAGACACAGGAGAGTAGATTAGAACCACTGGTCTAGACACAGTAGAGTAGAGTGGAACCACTGGTCTAGACACAGTAGAGTAGAGTAGAACCACTGGTCTAGACACAGTAGAGTAGAGTAGAACCACTGGTCTAGACACAGACACAGTAGAGTAGAGTAGAACCACTGGTCTAGACACAGACACAGTAGAGTAGAGTAGAACCACTGGCCTAGACACAGACACAGTGGAGTAGAGTAGAACCACTGGTCTAGACACAGACACAGTAGAGTAGAGTAGAACCACTGGTCTAGACACAGTAGAGTAGAGTAGAACCACTGGTCTAGACACAGACACAGTAGAGTAGAGTAGAACCACTGGTCTAGACACAGACACAGTAGAGTAGAGTAGAACCACTGGTCTAGACACAGACACAGTGGAGTAGAGTAGAACCACTGGTCTAGACACAGACACAGTAGAGTAGAGTATAACCACTGGTCTAGACACAGACACAGTAGAGTAGAGGAGAACCACTGGTCTAGACACAGACACAGTAGAGTAGAGGAGAACCACTGGTCTAACAGACACAGTAGAGTAGAGGAGAACCACTGATCTAGACACAGACACAGTAGAGTAGAGGTGAACCACTGATCTAGACACAGACACAGACACAGTAGAGTAGAGGTGAACCACTGGTCTAGACACAGTAGAGTAGAGGAGAACCACTGGTCTAACAGACACAGTAGAGTAGAGGAGAACCACTGGTCTAGACACAGACACAGTAGAGTAGAGGTGAACCACTGGTCTAGACACAGACACAGTAGAGTAGAGGAGAACCACTGATCTAGACACAGTAGAGTAGAACCACTGGTCTAGACACAGACACAGTTGAGTAGAGTAGAACCACTGGTCTAACAGACACAGTAGAGTAGAGGTGAACCACTGGTCTAGACACAGACACAGGAGAGTAGAGTAGAACCACTGGTCTAGACACAGTAGAGTAGAGTGGAACCACTGGTCTAGACACAGTAGAGTAGAGTAGAACCACTGGTCTAGACACAGACACGGTAGAGTAGAGTAGAACCACTGGTCTAGACACAGACACAGTAGAGTAGAGGTGAAACACTGGTCTAGACACAGTAGAGTAGAGTGGAACCACTGGTCTAGACACAGTAGAGTAGAGTAGAACCACTGGTCTAGACACAGTAGAGTAGAGTAGAACCACTGGTCTAGACACAGACACAGTAGAGTAGAGTAGAACCACTGGTCTAGACACAGACACAGTAGAGTAGAGTAGGCTGAGTGGTGTCCTGGCCGTGTCTCCCCTGCCAGGCAGTCAGTCTCCAACTAAATATAACCCAGGCAGCACCAGGGACCAGGGACCAGGGCGTGTGTGTGTGTGTGTGTGTGTGTGTGTGTGTGTGTGTGTGTGTGTGTGTGTGTGTGTGTGTGTGTGTGTGTGTGTGTGTGGGAATCAGGGCGTGGGCCTGATGGAAAAACAAAGCATGCTGACGTTGGAGTAATGTCCGAGTGACGTCGTCTCGCCGCCTTGGTTAAAAACCACAACTTGGTTATTTCTGTTTGCTGTTGATGGCATATCGTGTGTGGACCTTGGCAGGAAGGTAGTGTGTGTGTGTGTGTGTGTGTGTGTGTGTGTGTGTGTGTGTGTGTGTGTGTGTGTGTGTGTGTGTGTGTGTGTGTGTGTGTGTGTGTGTGTGTGTGTGTGTGTGTGTGTGTGTGTGCATGAGCTCAAATATTTAGTCTCTACTGTGTATGTGCTTGTGCTTGAGTGCATGCATGTGTATCTGTCTGTCTGAATGTGTGTATCTGTCTGTCTGGGTGTGTGTATCTGTCTGACTGGGTGTGTGTATCTGTCTGTCTGAATGTGTGTATCTGTCTGTCTGAATGTGTGTATCTGTCTGTCTGAATGTGTGTATCTGTCTGTCTGAATGTGTGTATCTGTCTGTCTGAATGTGTGTATCTGTCTGTCTGAATGTGTGTATCTGTCTGACTGGGTGTGTGTAACTGTCTGACTGGGTGTGTGTATCTGTCTGTCTGAATGTGTGTATCTGTCTGTCTGAATGTGTGTATCTGTCTGTCTGAATGTGTGTATCTGTCTGTCTGAATGTGTGTATCTGTCTGTCTGAATGTGTGTATCTGTCTGTCTGAATGTGTGTATCTGTCTGACTGGGTGTGTGTAACTGTCTGACTGGGTGTGTGTATCTGTCTGTCTGAATGTGTGTATCTGTCTGTCTGAATGTGTGTATCTGTCTGACTGGGTGTGTGTATCTGTCTGTCTGAATGTGTGTATCTGTCTGTCTGAATGTGTGTATCTGTCTGACTGGGTGTGTGTATCTGTCTGTCTGAATGTGTGTATCTGTCTGACTGACTGTATATCTTTCTGACTGGGTGTGTGTATCTGTCTGACTGACTGTATATCTTTCTGTCTGAGTGTGTGTATCTGTCTGACTGACTGTATATCTTTCTGTCTGAGTGTGTGTATCTGTCTGACTGACTGTATATCTGTCTGTCTGAGTGTGTGTATCTGTCTGACTGACTGTATATCTTTCTGACTGGGTGTGTGTATCTGTCTGTCTGACTGTATATCTTTCTGACTGAGTGTGTGAGTTCCCAGCAGGCCAGCAGCAGTGATGATGACAGGTTAGAGCCCTATAGAGAGTTATGGTGATGTTTCTGTCACCAGTGCTGCTGTTTGGGGATGTTCTGTCTGTTTGTCTGTCTGAGAGATTCAGTATTACCCTATAATGTGTGTGTGTATGTTTCTGTGTGTGTGTGTGTGTGTGTGTGTGTGTGTGTGTGTGTGTGTGTGTGTGTGTGTGTGTGTGTGTGTGTGTGTGTGTGTGTGTGTGTGTGTGTGTGTGTGTGTGTGTGTGTGTGTGTGCTTAAGCAAGACCCTGTGTCTGCATACTGAGTGAGGTCATCCAACTCACTGAAACATAGCTGAGGTCTGATATCCTGTCTATACATTATTGTTCCTGACTCAGCTGTTTACTGACACACACACACATACACACACACACATAAACACTTCCTTACTGCATACTGAAACATAACTGAGGTCTGATATCCTGTCTATACATTACTGTTCCTGACTCAGCTGTTTACTGAAACACACACACACTTACTTACTGCATACTGAAACATGAGCTCTGCAGTGTCTCTGTCAGCAAGTCTGTGGGTCAGCCAGCCAGAGAGGTCCAGTACTAACATCACCCTTTGACATGTGTTTATGTGTGTATAGTATATGTATGTATGTATGTATGTATGTATGTATGTATGTATGTATGTATGTATGTATGTATGTATGTATGTATGTATGTATGTATGTATGTATGTATGTATGTATGTATGTATGTATGTATGTATGTATGTATGTATGTATGTGAGAGAGAGAGAGAGAGAGAGAGAGAGAGAGAGAGAGAGAGAGAGAGAGAGAGAAGAGGTGCAGTCTGGGATACCACACACCTGAGTTGTCTGAAAACTGTGGCACCTCCCAGGAGACGGCCGCCTGCGTGTCTGTGGCCTGGAAAGTGGGCGGTGACCTGCACCTGTCAATCACAGGGGGCTCCGTATCTAGAAAGGAATACCATCGCTGTTGTTAGGGAGACGACAAAGCTTGACCATGACAACCAACAGTCTCCAGCTGAATGTTAACTAATTGGACTGATTTAGTGTTGAGCACTATTGCTATAGTAGGATTTATATCAGTATATTAGTATACAGGTAGTATTATTCCTACAATCGGATAACAATATAGTGTAACCCTATGGTAAAGTAGGGTATGTTATGTTCTTCATTTTAGTGGTATGTGTTAAGCATGTGTGTCTAATGAAAAGCCACTGCGTTCCTTCATTATAGCATATGGAAATATTCGGGGCTACAACAGTGCTTTCCCCCTTGGTTTCTGAGAGTATTAAGTGTGTGACACTGGACACCCTTCTTTTCCACACTTTGCACACTTGAGTTTGCCACCTGTGACTACTGTGTAGACTTGTTATTTAGCTTTTATCCAAAGGGACTACTGCATGTGGCAGTCCACGCAGGATCCAAACACACAACTCTGGAGTTCTAAGCACCGCGATCCCACTAACTGAGTCATTGGAAATAGGAACTACCAGAAGTATTTCCTGATAACGGAACCTGACCAGGAGAAACTCTGGCCGCTACTTAAAAGATACAGTATGACTAGAGCCTGTAGGCTATAACTGGGCCTGGAGTTTTTCACGGTCAGGTCATGAGGTCAGGAAAACTTAGGGTCCTGATCGCAATCACACGTTTCACATTGGTATTGCTGTGATGTGCTTGTGATGTTGGTTGTGATATGGTTACAATAAGGTGGTGTTATGGTTACGATGTGTTGGTGAAATATGATTTGTGGATGTAATACATGGTTGTGATATGTGGTTGTGTTCTGATGGTTGGTTGTGATGTGGTTGTGATATGTGGCTTGTGATCTGATGGTTGGTTGTGATGTGGTTGAGATCTGATGGTTGTGATATGCGGTTGTGATTTATGGTTGTGATATGTGGTTGTGATCTGATGGTTGGTTGTGATATGTGGTTGTGATATATGGTTGTGATATATGGTTATATACGGCCCACGCTTGGATTGCGTCCTACCTGACAAGTCGCTCCTACCAGGTGGCGTGGCGAGAATCTGTCTCCTCACCACGCGCTCTCACCACTGGCGTCCCCCAGGGCTCTGTTCTAGGCCCTCTCCTATTCTCGCTATACACCAAGTCACTTGGCTCTGTCATAACCTCACATGGTCTCTCCTATCATTGCTATGCAGACGACACACAATTAATCTTCTCCTTTCCCCCTTCTGATGACCAGGTGGCGAATCGCATCTCTGCATGTCTGGCAGACATATCAGTGTGGATGACGGATCACCACCTCAAGCTGAACCTCGGCAAGACGGAGCTGCTCTTCCTCCCGGGGAAGGACTGCCCGTTCCATGATCTCGCCATCACGGTTGACAACTCCATTGTGTCCTCCTCCCAGAGCGCTAAGAACCTTGGCGTGATCCTGGACAACACCCTGTCGTTCTCAACTAACATCAAGGCGGTGGCCCGTTCTTGTAGGTTCATGCTCTACAACATCCGCAGAGTACGACCCTGCCTCACACAGGAAGCAGCGCAGGTCCTAATCCAGGCACTTGTCATCTCCCGTCTGGATTACTGCAACTCGCTGTTGGCTTGGCTCCCTGCCTGTGCCATTAAACCCCTACAACTCATCCAGAACGCCGCAGCCCGTCTGGTGTTCAACCTTCCCAAGTTCTCTCACGTCACCCCGCTCCTCCGCTCTCTCCACTGGCTTCCAGTTGAAGCTCGCATCCGCTACAAGACCATGGTGCTTGCCTACGGAGCTGTGAGGGGAACGGCACCTCAGTACCTCCAGGCTCTGATCAGGCCCTACACCCAAACAAGGGCACTGCGTTCATCCACCTCTGGCCTGCTCGCCTCCCTACCACTGAGGAAGTACAGTTCCCGCGCAGCCCAGTCAAAACTGTTCGCTGCTCTGGCCCCCCAATGGTGGAACAAACTCCCTCACGACGCCAGGACAGCGGAGTCAATCACCACCTTCCGGAGACACCTGAAACCCCACCTCTTTCAGGAATACCTAGGATAGGATAAAGTAATCCTTCTCACCCCCCCTTAAAAGATTTAGATGCACTATTGTAAAGTGGCTGTTCCACTGGATGTCTTAAGGTGAACGCACCAATTTGTAAGTCGCTCTGGATAAGAGCGTCTGCTAAATGACTTAAATGTAAATGTAAATGTTATGATATATGGTTGTGATATATGGTTGTGATATGCGGTTGTGATATGCGGTTGTGATATATAGTTGTGATATGTGGTTATAATCTGATGGTTGGTTGTGATGTGGTTGTGATATATGCTTGTGATATATGGTTGTGATATATCTGGTTGTGATCTGATGGTTGCTTGTGATATATGGTTGTGATATATGGTTGTGATATGTGGTTGTGATATGCGGTTGTGATATATAGGTGTGATATGTGGCTGTGATCTGATGGTTGGTTGTGATATGGTTGTGATACGTGGTTGTGTTATGTGGTTGTGATATATGGTTGTGATATATGGTTGTGATATGTGGTTGTGATCTGATGGTTGGTTGTGATGTGGTTGTGATCTGATGGTTGGTTGTGATGTGGTTGTGATATGTGGTGGTTGCGACCTGACCTCACCTATGACAGTGACAGTGAAGGTGCAGTTAGCCTGGTTCCCAGCACGGTCTGTCACTGTATAGATGATCTTCTCCTCTCCTATAGGGAACAGCTGGGGAGGGGTGTACACAGGCTTCACCTGGACCAGGACCTAGAGGGCAAATGTCACACATGACGGTTAGGAGTATTATTCATCATCTCTCATTGATTCCTTCACAGGATTAGTCATGTAAAGGATTCTTCCTTCCTTGAGAGTTTTTCCCTTGTTCCTTGACACTACTGCTTGGTCTTGGTTGCTTGGGGCTTTAGGTTTGAGTTGATGTTCTGCACCTTGTTGCTCTTGGTTTGAGTTGATGTTCTGCACCTTGTCACTAACACTCTAGAGGGGAAAAGAGACAACTCTCCTCCACTCACCTCCTCCCCAGAGTTGTCAGTAGCAGTGGGCACCTTCCAACTGATGTTGGCAGTGCCACACCGCTCATCCGTCTCTGCCACCACGTCTCTGGGGCACTGGATCCATGGGCGCTCTGAATCTGGATGGAGAGAGTGAGAAAATAAACAACAGATAAACGACAGTCCTAAGAATCAGAGTGGATGGATAAAGATCCCCCAAAAACCTAACAAGCAGGATGTCGGGGTCAATCTGGTTTCAATTCCAGTCAGTTAAATTGGACACGATGGGACTTACTCATAGGAGTGCCATTCCTCAACTGACAGGAATTTAGACGGAATTAACTCCAACTCTGCTAAGAACAATAAACGGTAAAGAAGGATATGAACTGACGCAACAAACCCAGGAGGAGACTTGGGCTTCGTCCCAAATGGCATCCTATTCTCATTCATTTAGACCAGGGCCCATCGGGCTCTGTACAAAAGTAGTGCACTACATAGGGAGTAGGGTGCCCTTTGGGACGCATCCTTCTGTCACATGTCGTCATGACACTGAGGGAGGGACTGTGATGTCACACCTAACCTCTGACCCCTCTCACACAGCATGTTCTTAATTACAGAGTTAAAACACTCTGCCACGTTGACATCATCACCTCTTATGTGTCTGTCTCTATTATTGACATCACCTCATTGTCGATTACAGCTGTCGCTGTCTTTTTATACATCAATAACCTTAACCCTTTAAGATAGTGGTTCTGAACTGGTGGGTCGCAAATTTGGATTTATTTATTTTATCAAATTTGCAGGGGATGAAAAAAATGCTCCAGTCTAAATTTAAACAACTAATACCAGGTAGAAAGTGTGTCGAAATTATAATGAACTTAGATTTTTTTCAATTATTTATTCTTTAAAAAATATTTTTTAAATCACAGTATTTTCAATATTTGTGGTCTCAAACAAAAGAGCTTGCCAAAATTCTTCACCAAGTATATGAGAAATGTGGAATTACTGACAATGAAATTATGTGAATGTTGTTCCATTGTTTAATATAATTGATACATTTACGGTCAATATAGCATTCAAAATAGTTTTCCAGGTTACTTTTCGGCATAAAGAATCACAATGCAAATATTGGGTCCTGACTGAGACAACCTGGTCCATTTGGGTCCATAGCCAAAACCAGTTGAGAACCAGTGCTCTAGGCTATATGAGACTCCCTCTAAGCCTTGCTAAGCCAGGTAGGTCAATGTCAACAGAGAAGACTGCTTTACTGGTTTTTGTGTGAAAGTTCACAGCTGGAAAGGACCCATTTAGTGAGGTATCCCTCTTAAACACAGCGTTCTGATGAGATCTGACAAGGTTTTCCCTTTATTGGGCTGGAAATATTTCCCTGTTAGTGTAATAGACTGGAACTAGGTCAGCTCTTTCTTTCTCATCCCTCACTATTTCTCTCTCTCTCTCTCTCCCTCCCTCTCCATCACTCTATCTTTCTCTCCATCTCCCTGTCTCTCTCTCAATATCTCTCTCTCTCTCCCTCCCTCCCTCTCCGTCTCTCTCTCTCCCCCTCCCTCTCCGTCTCCCTCCCTCCCTCCCTCCCTCCCTCCCTCTCTCTCTCTCCCCCTCCCTCTCCGTCTCTCTCCCTCCCTCCCTCCCCTCCTCCCTCCCTCCCTCCCTCTCCGTCCCTCTCTCTCACTCTCCCTCCCTCACTCCATCTCTCTCTCTCTCTGTTTTTCTGTCCATATAAAAAAGAGAGGGATGATGAGTGCAGCTCTGTCAGTGAGACAGGAACCAGAGCAGATCCACCCTGGCCTCTATAACTCCACCCTGGTCTCTATAACTCCACCCTGGCCTCTATAACTCCACCCTGGTCTCTGTAACGCCACCCTGGCCTCTGTAACGCCACCCTGGCCTCTATAACTCCACCCTGGCCTCTGTAACTCCACCCTGGTCTCTATAACTCCACTCTGGCCTCTGTAACTCCACCCTGGCCTCTATAACTCCACTCTGGCCTCTGTAACTCCACCCTGGTCTCTATAACTCCACTCTGGCCTCTGTAACTCCACTCTGGCCTCTGTAACTCCACTCTGGCCTCTGTAACTCCACTCTGGCCTCTATAACTCCACCCTGGCCTCTATAACTCCACCCTGGCCTCTGTAACTCCACCCTGGTCTCTATAACTCCACTCTGGCCTCTGTAACTCCACTCTGGCCTATATAACTCCACCCTGGCCTCTATAACTCCACCCTGGCCTCTATAACTTCACCCTGTCCTCTATAACTCCACCCTGGCCTCTATAACTCCACCCTGGCCTCTATAACTTCACCCTGTCCTCTATAACTCCATCCTGTTCTCTATAACTCCTATGGATAACTGACCCTCTAACCCTCGTTCTTTTCATCTCAATGGCATCCCCATCCCTCTCTCCACTCGTTTTATCTTTACGGCATCTTTTCCTCCCAACAGAACTCATTCTACAGCCACCTGTTTCACCTGTAAAGCATCTGGAGAAGCTGTATGCAATTACAGTGTTGTTCCCCCTGTCCTCAAACACAGCGATTGGTTCTGCTCTGGTATGGTTTGTGTTAGGGACAGCTCTCAGCAGAAGGTTAGCGCCATTCACATGGAAAGAAATACACAGAAAGAGCAAAAGGGGTGCATGGAAAACTGTCTCATGTGCATACACACATACACATAGGCACACACTCACACAGTATCCTAGGTGTTGTTACCTGTGCAGGTGGCTTTGTGGACGTTAGTGCTCCAGTCCCCAGAGGAGAGACAGAGTGCGTCCACGTCTCCCTGGAGACTGTAACCGTGGAGACAGGCGAGGCGGCACATGGTGCCAGGCTTCACTTCCCTCTTTCCACAGGCAGGGGGCGACCGCAGGACGTTCCTCAGAGTCACCATGGGGGGACAACGCACCTCTGAGGAGAGAGAGAGAGAGAGAGAGAGAGAGAGAGAGAGAGAGAGAGAGAGAGAGAGAGAGAGAGAAGGGTGGTGGAGAGATATTTATTGACAGTCACAACAAATTGATTTCACTACATGAAGCAGAGAAGCACAACAAGTTTCAGTAACCCAACTGGGGGAGGAAGAGAGGAGAAAAAGCTTGGAGCAGATATACATGCTTCCTGAGTTTTCACCCTTCGGAGATCACATTTCTCTGGCCTTGAACAAGGCTTTGCTCTGTCGCAATAAACCTATTTTCAGGAGCAGTAAATCAGTTTTAGTACAAAAGAAACAAGAATGTTTCCGGAAATGACTCTAAGACCACAAAACTATTACAGACAAGTTGTTTCATGAATTTTTGGACATAAAGTGTGTGTGTGGCTTTGACCCAGAACCTAGTCAATTGGCTTTTAGATGGAGTTAGAGTCGTAGGAAAAGCAATAGGAAAAAGCTACGAGGCAAGTGGCGGGGATGAGGACTATAAAATCAACAGTGGACATTTCATCAGATTCAAATAAAATAGCCCATCCCTCTTTAGCGAATCAGTGATCACATTACACATCTACACAAACAAACCCTAAACAATGTAGCAGACAGACCTGGTTTCAAATACTACTTCAAATACTTGTCAAATACTCGAGCTTGGCTTGCTTGAGCGTGCTTCTTGCAATTGAACCAATAGAAGAGTCACAAAAGTCCCAACCCCGCCCACCTAGCGCTCCAGGCTGGTTAAAGCAAACATTTCAAGTGTTTAAAAGATTTCAAATCATATTTGAACCCATGGTGCAGTAGCAGCAACCAGAGTCCTGAAGTACCACTGTGAAAGGACCAGTAATGATGACAGTCTGTAGCGAAGCATTCAGACCTTCACACAAACAAACTTTAACTCAATCACAACTCTAACTCAATCACAACTCTCTCATCCTCCTACACCGGGGGAGATTGTAGTCGATAAACACAAATAAACATGAAATGAGTGCCTTTGGTTAGGCAGTACACGTCTGTAGTTATTAAATAGTTAGAGAGAGAGAGAGAGAGAAAGAGAGAGACAGTGACTCATTAGAGGCCAACACCGAGTGGCCGGAGGTTTGTGGGCAAAACACAACCGTTCTGCCCTGTTTTAGTGTGTTTGTGTGCCTGACCTGTGGTGGTGCCTTTGTGTGGTGAGTGTGTCTGTGTGTGCCTGTGAGTGCCTGTGTGTGTGTGTGTGTGCGTGTGTGCGTGTGTGCGTGTGTGTGTGTGCGTGCGTGTGTGTGTGCATGCGTGCGTGTATGTGTGTGTGTGTGTGTCAGATACATATTTGTCTAGAAAGCCTTTCATCCGAAGCCAAACAGAGACATTCAACCTACAATGCTGTCATCAAGGCAAAGGGTGGCTACTTTGAAGAATCTTAAATCTAAAATCTTATATACTTTTGCTTACTACATGATTCCATTTGTGTTTTTGTATAGTTTTCATGTCTTCACCATTATTCTACAATGTAGAAAATAGCAAAAATAAAGAAAATCCGTTGAATGAGTTGGTGTGTCTAAACGTCTGACTGGTGCTGTAAGTATTCAGACCCTTTACTCAGTACTTTGTTGAAGCACCTTTGGCAGTGATTTCAGCCTCGAGTCTTCTTGGGTATGACGCTACAAGCTTGGCACACCTGTATTTGGGGAGTTTCTCCCATTCTTCTCTGCAGATCCTCTCAAGCTCTGTCAGGTTGGATGGGGAGTGTCGCTGCACAGCTATTTCAGGTCTGGTGCCAGGTTCCCTCCAGACGTGACGCTTGGATTTCAGACCAAATAGTTCAATCTTGGTTTCATCAGACCAGAAAATCTTTAGGTACCTTTTGTCAAACTCCAAGAGGGCTGTAATGTGCCTTTTGCTGAGGAGTGGCTTCTATCTGGCCACTCTACCATAAAGGCCTGATTGGTGGAGTGCTGTAGAGATGATTGTTCTTCTGGAAGGTTCTCCCATCTCCACAGAGGAACTCTGGAGTCCTGTCAGAGTGACCATCAGGTTCTTGGTCACCTGACCAAGGCCCTTCTTTCATTTAAGAATCATGGAGGCCACCGTGTTCTTGGGGACCTTCAATGTTGCAGACATTTTTTTGTAACCTTTCCCCAGATCTGTTCCTTGGCAAAATCCTATCTCAGAGCTCTACGGACAATACCTTCAACCTTATGGTTTGGTTTTTGCGCTGACATGCACTGTCAACTGTGGGACCTTATATAGACAGGTGTGTGCCTTTCCAAATCATATCCAATCAATTGAATTGACCACAGGTGGACTCCAATCGAAACTTCTCAGGGATGATCAATGGAAACAGGATGCACCTGAGCTCATTTTTCGAGTCTCATAGCAAATGTTCTGAATTCTTATGTAAATCAGGTATTTCTGTTTTTAATTTTTAATACATTTGCAAACATTTCTAAAAACCTGGTTTCGCTTTGTCATTATGGGGTATTGTGTGTAGATTGATGAGGGAAACATTTTATTTAATCCATTTTAGAATAAGGCTGTAACGTAAAAAATGTGGAAAAAGTCAAGGGGTCTGAATACTTTCTGAATGCACTGTAACTAGGAATAGAGTGACAAAGTAACAGGATAGATAGTAAACAGTAACAGCAATGTATGTGATGAGTCAAATAAGTTAGTGTAAAAAGGGTCAATGCAGATAGTTCAGGTAGCTATTTGTTTAACTATGTATCAAGCTATTCAGCAGTGTTATGGCTCGGGGGTAGAAGCTGTTCAGGGTCCTGTTGGTTGGGGGTAGAGTGGGGTTTTAGTGGGAAGAGCAGGGTAGAGTGCTGTTTTAGGGGGAGAGTGGGGTAGAGTGGGGTTTTAGTGGGGAGAGTGGAGGTAGAGTGACGTTGGGGGGGGGTAGAGTGGGGTTTTAGTGGAGAAAGTGGGGTAGAGTGGGGTTTTAGTGGGAAGAGCAGGGTAGAGTGCGGTTTTAGGGGGAGAGTGGGTTAGAGTGGGGTTTTAGTGGAAAGAGCAGGGTAGAGTGAGGTTTTAGGGGGAGAGTGGGGTAGAGTGGGGTTTTAGTGGGGAGAGTGGGGGTAGAGTGGGGTTTTAGTAGGGAGAGCAGGGTAGAGTGAGGTTTTAGTGGGGAGAGTTGGGTAGAGTGGGGTTTTAGTGGGGAGTTTGGGGTTTTAGTGGGTAGAGTGGGGGTAGAGTAGGGTTTTAGTGGGGAGAGTGGGGGTAGAGTGGGGTTTTAGTGGGAAGAGCAGGGTAGAGTGGGGTTTTAGTGGGGAGAGCGTGGTAAGTGGCAGAGTGGGGGTAGAGTGGGGTTTTAGTGGGAAGAGTTGGGGTAGAGTGGGGGTTTTAGGGGTGAGAGTGGGGTATTAGATGGTTGAATGGCAGGAAACTGGTTACCAAAACCACTCCCTTTTCTCGGGATAAATAGCTGCGAGAAAACGGTAAATTATAATAAATAATTTATGTGAACAGCATGGCGTGAAATGTAACGGTTAAATGAAATGCAATGTCTAAATCTGGCTTCTCTACGGCCTCTGCATGTCTGTTCAGGGTGTGGATGTCTCATTTACCCATTTGGCCGGTTTTTTCATTGTAAAGATTATTGTGTTAATTGCAGCTGCAGAGTTTTAAAACAGACTATCACTCAAATATCTTTGCTTTAAATCATTACACGCGCGAGCACTCTCTCGCAGTCTTTCTCTCTCTCTCTCTCTCTCTCTCTCTCCATAACCTCCATTCAAATTGCATCCAAAATAGATAACCCCGTTCTAGATAACCCTGTTCTAGATAACCCTGTTCTAGATAACCCTGTTCTAGATGCTATGTTTTTAGTGGGGTACAGTGGGGGGTTAGGGGGAGAGTGGGGTAATTGGTTCCTGCAGGCTTACCCACACACCGTGGTTGGATCCCGCTCCACAGTGAGTCGGCCTGACAGCTGAGCCTGGTGTCTCCCTCCAGCCTGTAGCCCTCTGCACAGCGAATCTCGCACTCCGCCCTGTAGGAGGCGCCACCCTCGCTGCAGTTCATGTGTCCGTGCTCGGGCGGTGATAGGGTGGGACAGGAGCGCACTGTTGTTGAAACAAAGAAACACAGAGGAAATCCTAGATCGGTCTAACCACAATGACACATTTTCAGTATGAAAAGAGGGTGAGAGAGAGAGAGAGAGAGAGAGAGAGAGAGAGAGAGAGAGAGAGAGAGAGAGATTTTTAAAAGAGAGAGGAACCAAGTAGCAGAGATGGAAGGAGATACAAAAATGAAATGGAGGAATGAAAAAAGAAGAATGATTCATCTGTCTAAAACATTAGCTAAATATTTTCTGAGAACTATAATTTGCTCTCCTGCAAAATCCCTTAATAAAAACATTGATCCTGCAGGGCTGGTCCGTGTCAGCCTGAGGTCTAGAAGAGTGTGTTTAGTGTGTTGGTTTTCAGCACCACTGGGAGACAGGCTTTTAGGAGACCCCCTCCCTGATGCCTTAACTGGCTGGGAGGTCCCGTACTGGAACTCATGCAGACACAGAGAGGCAGACAGACAGAGAGACAGACGTCCAGGCACACATATGCACGCACAGTAAGGCACACAGGCAGTGAGCCAAGCACACACACACACGCATGATCTCAATCCTCAGAGGATACGTTGACACACCAGCCAGACAGTCTCCATACTAACTCTACACACCATGCCCGAACTTAACAAGCCCTCTTACTGACTATATACAGTGTGTGTGTGTGTGTGTGTGTGTGTGTGTGTGTGTGTGTGTGTGTGTGTGTGTGTGTGTGTGTGTGTGTGTGCGTGCGTACGTGCTTGTTTTGTGTACAGTATGTGCGTGTGTGTTTTGTGTACAGTCTGTGCGTGTGTGTTTTGTGTACAGTATGTACGTGTGTGTTTTGTGTACAGTCTGTGCGTGTGTGTTTTGTGTACAGTATGTACGTGTGTGTTTTGTGTACAGTATGTGCGGGTGTGTTTTGTGCATAGTATGTGCATGTGTGTTTTGTGTACAGCATGTGCGTGTGTGTTTTGTGTACAGTGTGTGTGTTTTGTGTACAGTATGTTCGTGTGTGTTTTGTGTACAGTATGTGCGTGTGTTTTTGTGTACAGTATGTGCGTGTGTGTTTTGTGTACAGTATGTGCTTGTGTGTTTTGTGTACAGTATGTGCGTGTGTTTTGTGTACAGTATGTGCGTGTGTTTTTGTGTACAGTATGTGCGTGTGTGTTTTGTGTACAGTATGTGCTTGTGTGTTTTGTGTACAGTATGTGCTTGTGTGTTTTTGTGTACAGTATGTGCGTGTGTTTTTGTGTACAGTATGTGCGTGTGTGTTTTGTGTACAGTATGTGCTTGTGTGTTTTGTGTACAGTATGTGCTTGTGTGTTTTTGTGTACAGTATGTGCGTGTCTTTTTGTGTACAGTATGTGCGTGTGTGTTTTGTGCACAGTATGTGCTTGTGTGTTTTGTGTACAGTATGTGCGTGTGTGTTTTGTGTACAGTATGTGCTTGTGTGTTTTGTGTACAGTATGTGCGTGTGTTTTGTGTACAGTATGTGCGTGTGTGTGTCTCCCTGATAGGCCGATGTAACTCACAAATTTTTAAGAATGTGTTGAAACATCAGAAGGGTTAGAGGGACCATTAGAGAGGTTAAGGTTAGGGTTAGAGGGACCATTAGATAGGTTAAGGTTAGGGTTAGAGGGACCATTAGAGAGGTTAAGGTTAGGGTTAGAGGGACCATTAGAGAGGTTAAGGTTAGGGTTAGAGGGACCATTAGAGAGGTTAAGGTTAGAGGGACAATTAGAGAGGTTAAGGTTAGGGTTAAAAGGACCATTAAAGAGGTTAAGGTTAGGGTTAAAGGGACCATTAGAGAGGTTAAGGTTAGAGGGACAATTAGAGAGGTTAAGGTTAGAGGGACAATTAGTTGTTAAGGTTAGAGGGATCAATAGAGAGGTTAAGGTTAGGGTGAGAGGGACCATTAGAGGGGTTAAGGTGTGTGTGTGTGTGTGTGTGTGTGTGTGTGTGTGTGTGTGTGTGTGTGTGTGTGTGTGTGTGTGTGTGTGTGTGTGTGTGTGTGTGTGTGTGTGTGTGTGTGTGTGTGTGTGTGTTCTACCACCCTCTCACCTCTGCAGCTGGGCGGAGAGCCTGACCATGTCCCGTCTGGCTGGCACAGTCTGATGCCGCTGCCCTGCAGGTCGTAGCCAGGCTGGCATCGTACCCCGCAGGCAGCATTGAACTGGTTATTACACACGTTCTGGATGAAGAAACCATTCTCTGGAGGAGACAGCTCAGGGCAGTACACCACTGGGGATGGGGAGAGAGATGGATGGAAGGAGAGAGAGACGGGGAGAGAGATGGATGGAAGGAGAGAGAGACGGGAGAGAGATGGATGGAAGGAGAGAGAGATGGGGAGAGAGATGGATGGAAGGAGAGAGAGACGGGGAGAGAGATGGATGGAAGGAGAGAGAGACGGGGAGAGAGATGGATGGAAGGAGAGAGAGACGGGAGAGAGATGGATGGAAGGAAGGAGAGAGAGACGGGGAGAGAGATGGAGGGAAGGAGAGAGAGACGGGGAGAGAGATGGATGGAAGGAGAGAGAGACGGGGAGAGAGATGGATGGAAGGAGAGAGAGATGGGGAGAGAGATGGATGGAAGAAGAGAGAGACGGGGAGAGAGATGGAGGGAAGGAGAGAGAGATGGGGAGAGAGATGGATGGAAGGAGAGAGAGATGGAGGGAAGTCGAGAGAGATGGAGGGAAGGAGAGAGAGACGGGGAGAGAGATGGATGGAAGGAGAGAGAGATGGGGAGAGAGATGGAGGGAAGGAGAGAGAGATGGGGAGATAGATGGATGGAAGGAGAGAGAGACAGGGAGAGAGATGGATGGAAGGAGAGAGAGACGGGGAGAGAGATGGATGGAAGGAGAGAGAGACGGGGAGAGAGATGGATGGAAGGAGAGAGAGATGGGGAGAGAGATGGATGGAAGGAGAGAGAGATGGGGAGAGAGATGGATGGAAGGAGAGAGAGACGGGGAGAGAGATGGAGGGAAGGAGAGAGAGATGGGGAGAGAGATGGATGGAAGGAGGGAGAGATGGAGGGAAGGAGAGAGAGATGGAGGGAAGGAGAGAGAGACGGGGAGAGAGATGGATGGAAGGAGAGAGAGATGGAGGGAAGGAGAGAGACGGGGAGAGAGATGGATGGAAGGAGAGAGAGACGGGGAGAGAGATGGATGAAAGGAGAGAGAGACGGGGAGAGAGATGGAGGGAAGGAGAGAGAGACGGGGAGAGAGATGGATGGAAGGAGAGAGAGACGGGGAGAGAGATGGATGGAAGGTGAGAGATGGATGGAAGGAGAGAGAGAGGGAGGAAGAGGAGAAACATGAAAAAGACTGATTTCCTCTATTTGATGCAAAAGCCCAAATGCATGAACACGCACACTCAGTTATTATACTGCATGTGCACACACACACACACACATTTGTTTTACTATGCTTGTGGAGACCCAACTATTGTTTCCCATTCAAAATACTATTTTCCCTGACCCCTAAACCTGACCCTAACTCCTAAAACCTAACCCAAAACCTAACCCTTCAACCTAAATCTAACCCTAAACTTACCCCCTAATGCTAAGATAGCCTTTTTCCTTTTGGGGAGCGGGAAAATGTCCCCACTTGTCCAAATGTTCCTTGTTTCACTATCCTTGTGAAGACTTCTGGTTACCACAAGGAGAGTAAAATAAAAGACACACACACACATACAGCCCTCAAGCCTTGGTATTGAGGCTGATCCCTGCGGTAGATGCTTGGTTGTGGTGAAGCCTAAGGGCTTTGGGAACGTTAACTCCCTAGGGAGTTCTGCCGGTTTCCCAGATGCAGATTAAAGGGCAATTCCACTACTTTTTAATAATGAATATGAGGTTGAAAAGTGGTGGAATTGGACTTTAAGCCTCATTCTGGTTTAAAAGGTTATTTCAAGCATTCTCCATTCAGTATGCTTTTTAGTCCAGGGCTCGGCCTAGCTGGTGTCTGGGAGAACGGCCCTAAGTGTCTGACTTTGGAAGTGTAGCGTGGACAGTCTGGAGCCTCATACCTTCACAGGTCTTCCCCTGGGGCCTGTAGCCCTGCTTGCAGACACAGTCGCTGCGTGAGGTGCTGCTGGGCTGGGAGGTGTGGTGCTGGTCAGGGCAGGGCAGGCAGGTACCCAGGCCTCCAGGTGTACCCTCTGGCTTGTAGGTGCCAGGCGGGCACGCTGTACAGAGGACGCAGACACTCAGTGTTAGCCTCAACACAGATGACACTTAGCCTAGAAATGTAGTTAGTTGCCAGGGTTGGGGTTAACTCCATTTCAATTCCAGTCCCACTGAAATTCCAATTCCAATTCTCTTCAATGCTTCCATGCTTTTGAATTAGGAACATTTGGAATTGGAGATGGAATTTGGTTACTTTCTGAATTGACTGGGATTGAACAGGAATTGACCCCAACCCTGTTAGTTGCATGTAAAGGAAGGACCGGTACAGACAGTATACACACACAAATGCAAAAACATGGCCATGGCCATGAGCAAATTCTGAAATCACGGAGGTGGATAATAATTCTATTAACTTGGCAATTATGCTTTGTGTTAAAAGCACCTGAGACTGATCAGGAAGCTAGGGGTCAGGACGCTAGGGGTCAAGAATTTAGGGGTCAGGAAGCTGTCTGGCTGTAGAGCTACCGAGCTTGTTTTCAAACATTCCTCCATCGACTAAATCAGGGCTTCCCAATTCCCGTCCTGGAGGGCTGAAACACTTCTGTTTTTTTTCTACCTAGTAGTCAATTGCACTCACCTGGTGTCCCACATCTTAATCAGTCCCTGGTTAGAAAGAGAGAATGAAAACCAGAAGTGTTTTGGCTCTCCAAGACCGGAATTTGGCAGCCCTGCACTATATGATCCTCACAGAAGAAGATGGCCGTCTCAATGCATCCCTCGTGTTATCGACCAATTGTGTTATAGAGACCAGTTGTGTTATAGAGACCAGTTGTGTTATAGAGACCAGTTGTGTTATAGTGACCAGTTGTGTTATAGAGACCAGTTGTGTTATAGAGACCAGTTGTGTTATAGAGACCAGTTGTGTTATAGAGACCAGTTGTGTTATAGAGACCAGTTGTGTTATATAGACCAATTGTGTTATAGAGACCAGTTGTGTTATAGAGACCGGTTGTGTTATAAAGACCAGTTGTGTTATAGACCAGTTGTGTTATATAGACCAGTTGTGTTATAGAGACCAGTTGTGTTATAGAGACCAGTTGTGTTATAAAGACCAGTTGTGTTATAGACCAGTTGTGTTATAGACCAGTTGTATTATAGACCAGTTGTGTTATATAGACCAGTTGTGTTATAGAGACCAGTTGTTTTATAGAGACCAGTTGTGTTATAGAGACCAGTTGTGTTATAGAGACCAGTCGTGTTATAGAGACCAGTTGTGTTATAGAGACCAGTTGTGTTATAGAGACCAGTTGTGTTATAGAGACCAGTCGTGTTATAGAGACCAGTTGTGTTATAGAGACCAGTCGTGTTATATAGACCAGTTGTGTTATATAGACCAGTTGTGTTATATAGACCAGTTGTGTTATATAGACCAGTTGTGTTATATAGACCAGTTGTGTTATATAGACCAGTTGTGTTATATAGACCAGTCGTGTTATAGAGACCAGTTGTGTTACAGAGACCAGTTGTGTTATAGAGACCAGTTGTGTTATAGTGACCAGTTGTGTTATAGAGACCAGTTGTGTTATATAGACCAGTCGTGTTATAGAGACCAGTTGTGTTATAGAGACCAGTCGTGTTATATAGACCAGTTGTGTTATATAGACCAGTCGTGTTATAGAGACCAGTTGTGTTATAGAGACCAGTTGTGTTATATAGACCAGTCGTGTTATAGAGACCAGTTGTGTTATATAGACCAGTTGTGTTATAGAGACCAGTTGTGTTATAGAGACCAGTTGTGTTACAGAGACCAGTTGCGTTATAGTGACCAGTTGTGTTATAGAGACCAGTCGTGTTATAGAGACCAGTTGTTTTATAGAGACTAGTTGTGTTATAGAGACCAGTTGTGTTAACGGGCCAGTTGTGTTATAGAGACCAGTTGTGTTATAGTGACCAGTTAGCGAACAGTACGGAAGGTCAGAAAATCGCTATCTCCAACTCACTATAATGGATAGGCTATACTCAATCAGAACTGTTTGTCAAACCACAATGCATGAATTTTGACAAAATTTGAAGTTGGCAATATAAGAAGTACACAGTTGTGAAGGGAGCTGTACCATCTAGCTCCAGGCCATGTATGGGTGAAGGACAGAAAACACTGTGGTAGCTTGTTGAGACCAGAACACACAGAGCAGTGTCCTAGAGGATACATGGTGTTGATCTGACTAATCAGTATTTAGATCTAATTTACTACCCAACGCTAAGCTGGAGGTGGTAATTTTCTGTGTTGTCTTAGTGCCAAGCTGTAGTCTGGAGAGGGGCCTCTAACTCTCTCTCTCTCTCTCTCTCTCTCTCTCTCTCTCTCTCTCTCTCCTACATGCCCTAGTGCTTGACAGGGGCCAGGCATTGGATCCGGATGCTCCGTGCCAACACACACTCATTCCCCACCTAAACACACCAGGGTCGGCCAAGCAGCGTTAACCGCCGCTCGACCAGTAGCCTGGCACAGCCTGGAATAGCCTCCTCCCTCTCACCCACATCAAATACACACCAGCTATGTGTAGACTGTACTGCATGTGGATATGTCTGTGTGTGTGTGTGTGTGTGTGTGTGTGTGTGTGTGTGTGTGTGTGTGTGTGTGTGTGTGTGTGTGTGTGTGTGTGTGTGTGTGTGTGTGTGTGTGTGTGTGTGTGTGTGTGTGTTTGATCTGATAACTGAAGTAGCCCATACATTCTCATCCACCTTCAGCCTCATCAGCAAGCAGCAGAACCTGAAGGGTAAATGTCTGAATGTATTTGAGGCCCCTGGATCCCCTTTTACAGCCTCCACTTATAGTTGACAGGAAACACAGTTATTTATGAACGAATAATATTTCACTTGTAGTGAAACAGTAGAAATACTGTTTTAAAGTTGAATTTTAATTCCTGGACTGGAACCTTGGTCGGCTGGTTTAGGTAGACACGGGTGTTAGTAACAGACCTAATCTCATATCCATAAAGTGTCTCAATGTGTGCTGAACTAGGATCTGTTTGGCTTTTCAGATTATAATGAATAGACAGAGGTGACCTGATCCTAGATCAGCACACATACTCTGAGACACTTTCTGAATACAAACCTGGAAGTCCGTTTTCTCTACAGGGGGAGAGTTCCGAGGGGCCAGACCAGGCTCTCGTTGAAACACACACTGTGTACCGGGAGTGACAGAGAAAGAAAGAAGGAGGGATGGAGAGAATGAGAGAAGGGAAAGAGAAAGGTAAAACGAATACATCTTAAAACGCCAAAACTAAAGATGGTGTTGGAAAGAAAACGTTGTGAATTTCCTAAAGGTGTACCAGACGCACTGTGATAGATGAAATATGCTCAGAAATAATTGACCTGAGCCAAGAAGACCAACTGAGAGTCGATTTGAGACTGGAAAAGACTGATGGAACCCCTGAAAGTGAATTAAGAGCAAGCACATCTGCTTCAGCCCCCAATGACCCACAAAGAGACTGATTTCCATCTTTTAGTGACAAGTCCATTGACCCCTGACTCCTATGGATACCCTCCATTTGGTCAGGAAGTAGGCCGTCAAGGGTCCAGTCCAGATTATCTGTGAATTGGAGAGAGTGCGCCCAGGCCCAGGTTAAAATACCTCACAGAGCGGAGCACAACGGGCCTTCAACCCTACATGTGTGCTTTCAAACTCTTACTATTCCATGGTTAGAATGGTAACAATATCTACAGAAAGAGGAAAGACAATATAGGTTTTACATCTAAATCCAATGAAAATGTGTGTGAGATATCAATCCTCTAAACATACAGGGGCATGGTGTAGGCCTAAGACGTCAGGAGGATGGCAGGAGGGCTGCAGGAGGATGGCAGGAGGACATCAGGAGGATGGCAGGAGGATGTCAGGAGGATGGCAGGAGGACATCAGGAGGATGGCAGGAGGATGTCAGGAGGATGTCAGGAGAATGTCAGGAGGATGGCAGGAGAATGTCAGGAGGATGTCAGGAGAATGTCAGGAGGATGGCAGGAGAATGTCAGGAGGATGTCAGGAGAATGTCAGGAGGATGGCAGGAGGATATCAGAAGGATGGCAGGAGGATGTCAGGAGGATGGCAGGAGGATGGCAGGAGGACATCAGGAGGATGGCAGGAGGATGTCAGGAGGATGTCAGGAGAATGTCAGGAGGATGGCAGGAGAATGTCAGGAGGATGTCAGGAGAATGTCAGGAGGATGGCAGGAGGATATCAGAAGGATGGCAGGAGGATGTCAGGAGGATGGCAGGAGGATATCAGGAGGATATCAGGAGGATGGCAGGGGGGCTGCAGGAGGATATCAGGAGGATGGCAGGAGGACTGCAGGAGGATGGCAGGACGATGGCAGGAGGATGGCAGGAGGGGGGCAGATAGCCTAGCAGTTAAAAGCGTTGGGCCAGCAACTGAAAGGTTGCTGTTTTGAATCCCCCCAAATCTGTTGATGTACCCTTGAGCAAGGCACTTAACCATAATTGCTCCTGTAAGTCTGCTAAATGACAAAAATGTGAATGTAATGATTAACATGGGCATCACTTTCAACTAAACAACGTACAGTACCAGACAGATTCAGCGCCATCATTTCTTGCTCATAAAATGATGAAGTAAGCCATTTAGTCTAGCTCGTGAACTAACCGTAAGAGCCAAAGAAGTCACTCAAGAAGCCAAAGAAGTCTAGAAATCTTCTCTGGAGACCATGGGGAGCCTGTAATCCATTTGTGGGATCTCAAACAGACAAACGGAAACCCTGAAAGTGAATCCAGAAGAATACCCAGCACATCTCCGCATCTCAGTCACCAATAAGTGACAGATTTGCTGAGTCTAACAAATTCCCCCCTTAGCGAAAAGGCCACCAGCGTTTTCCTATAGTCTGTGTCTCTATCTTCCCATGTGGGGAGCAACTGGGGAATGTACAAGTCATTGCTATTCTGTTGGATGTCTGAAAATAACCTTAGTTATCTTTAAGTGTTGATCAAATGTACAATACAAACATATGTTAAACTTAATATCTACTGTTGCACAGGCGCAAACCCTGTGGTCTTTCTTTAAAAAATGGGGGTTTTGTGTTTCCAGATACAATGCATTCGGAAAGTATTCAGACCCCTTCCCCTTTCTCCACATTGTGTTACACTATAGCCTTGTTCTAAAATTGATTCAATGATTGTTTCCCCTCATCAATCTACACACAATGCCCCATAACAACAAAGTGAAAACAGGTTTTTACATATTTTTTTCTCATATGTATATAAAAAAAAACAACTGAAATACCTTATTTGCCTGTAACACAAGACTAACAATTGAGACAGAACAAGTCAAACATAAATCTGAACGCTCCAACTCTGGACCGCAGCCACACCACTTGTGGCAAGACCAAGGGCTCTTGTTGTGATTCCGTTGGATTAGTTTTAAATCCCTGTGTTTTTAACAAAGATTTTTTTTAAACATTCACATGCAAGGACATTTTCAATTCTTAACATGACTTCACGTTTAAGACCTCAATCTGCTGCTGCAAATGTGCAGCCAACCAGAGGGGAAACAGTCACAAAGAACAAGGCACTGTACAGATGTAGGATCTTAATTTGATCACTCTTTTGATGCTGAAAATGTTTCTGCACAGCAGGAAACACAAACGTGTAGTGTATTCAAGTTTTAAAAAGGCTTAAAAGAAAATTGTATTTTCACTTGAGAAGTTGATACTTGATTTGCCCTAACATTTTCTGTTGCTGCAGGATTTGTTTTCCTGCTGTAGCAAACTGGCTTAAATTAACAACATATTGTACACACCTCAATGTGACATATTGTCTCTAGATCGCCAGAATAGTTCATACCAAATGGAAAGTCAACTGATACAGTGGACAAGTTAAGTTTGAGTATACAGCACTACTTCCTAGTGTTGTGTCTTTGGCTATGCCGGATTAAGTGATATGACATGCTATTCTATAAAACAATTTCTCCGTAATTAATATTACTTGATTAAGCTAATCATGTAGAGAGTCGGGCACCACAAAATAATATTTATAGACCTGCTATCTTCCGAATAAACTCTTAAAGACCTAGTAATATTTTACATCAATAGCAGTCAATATTAATCGTCATCATAATTCAGTCTCATCTGAAAGTTGTAAATTCTTGTTTATCTGCACGAACCCTGGCTAAAAATTTGAATCAGCAATACAAAATTGGGTTTAATTATTTATTGACTAAATACCTAACTAATCACACAGAATTATACATACACATAATTAAATCATAACTTGATTACAAATTACGTCATAAAGGAAAACGTCCCTAGAGGGCGGAACAGATATGACAGCTGGTTACACAAAAGAAAAGGGGCTGGGTTTGAGTGAAAGAGCGGGAAGACTGAGGAACAAAGGGCGAAGCTGTGCTATCGTAAATACAGTATCTTATGCATTCTAAATTACCGCCCATTTGGAAAAGGAAAATGCAATAAATATTTACTCTGAGCTCCGCTTCGGTAGGTTGGTGGTAGATGGAAGGCCGTGTTGCCCAACCGAGTCCTTTGAAGAATGTCTCTGCTGTTAAATTGAATACGTTGTAGTAATGTTGTTGTGTGGTAGATGGGATACTCTGTCTGTTCCTTTCTAACCTGCGTTTGCAGCTGCGGTTGCTAACTCAACGGCTAGGAGATATCACTTCTGTAGTGAATAAGAGTTCAAAGTTCATACCATTTGCAACCAAAGCTCACGCTGATGTTGGCTTCGTTCTGTAGTTATTATCTGAACCATTCTGACATCGGACCGTCGTCCTCACATCCTCGGAACAGGAGGTTATATTGTCGTCAAGGGCTTATATAGGAAGGGAGAGGAGGGTGTGTTTGAAAAGTTTTATAGCCCATGTTCCTTCACAGGGGCGGACCACTGATTGAAAACTTATGAAAACACAAATCTCACATTTTAGAAGCTAAAATCAAATTTCATCCCATCACGAATAATTTCATATTCAAACATTTAAATTCAACAACAATTCCATGTGAATCCGATAACTCTGATGTGTAGACTTTCCACTGTAGAGTTTATGTCATCTTATCATTGATGAGAATGTCTCAGATGACAACCGAACTAACATCATATTCATTAAGTACCACAGCATATGTTCAATTGGTCAGATTACCAGAATATAGTTAATTTCCCACCTTCTGATGTTCCCAGAATCTCTATGTTAACCAAGGGTTTTGCAAAAGTAACCTCAGTGGGGTAGAGAGAGGAAAAAGGGGGAAGAGGTATTTATGACTGTCATAAACCTACCTCCCAGGTCAACCTCATGACACTAGGATCATACAGTAGGTCATAGGTCAATGCAGTGATCCTAGTGAAGACACAAAAGGACCCCACCTACACACACACAGACACTTCAAGCCCCCATCACTGGCCCCTCAGTCATTTTCTCAGTCATCAACAGTGACACCTGTGACCTTTCGTGACAGGTTGCATTGACAACAGCACACACGCCCACCACTCCAAAATCAAACAAAGGCCTTGTGAAATTCCGAGGCTGTAGCTAAAGATAATGACTCTAGCATGACATCATTTTTATATTGAATAACTCCCTATGTGTTTATGTTAGAGACTCACTGTTTCTGCATTGGCAGCAGCTCAATCCTCTCTTTCCGCCGATATAAAGTTTGCACCTATTCCTGGAGCTTGTTGAAAGTGGTGTCTTCTACACATGAGAGGATCCGGACAAGAAAATTGTCACAAAATCGTCTGTAAAACCCTAGCATCTGCCAAGTCGGATGTCCTGGTTTTGGATTGGTTGAACAGTGCAGAAGAGAACCTCCCCCAACATTATTTTCTTCTCGTCAAGACCAGTATGTAGAGGATCTAGTTTCAGGTGTTTCTTTTACGCCTGCTACGTTAGATAAGTAAAACCTGAACAGTGAATATGTTTTGCTCTACAACATCCACAAGCAGTCGTCTGAACTTTCAGACACCCAAGTCCTAATTTTTCAGACACCCAAGTCCTAATGTTCTCACAAAACCGACTGTCCAGACCGAACCGTTTGAGTTACAAACTAATAAGTCACCAACATCGACAGGTAAACACTCACTCACTTGATTTGCTCTATGACCTACACAAGCGCAGGGGAAGGTAACCCTGTAAGAATGGCACAAAAGTTAATAAGGTGTAAAAAGTGCCATAAACAAAGTAATTAAATATGGCAAAAAAAAACTTGCAAATCCATGAGTTTTCTTATATCTCCAATATATAGGAATATATATATAGGAAAAACACTTCAAAACCAACCTTTTTGTTTTGTTTTGCAATTTATAAATGTGTTATTCAATGCGTTTATATGGGCTATAACAGTAAAGGCCAAATTCAATATTTTATCCCCCCCAAAATATATACAATATATACAAAAGTATATGGACACCCCTTCAAATTAGTGGATTTGGCTATTTCAGCCACACCCGTTGCTGACAGGTGTATAAAATCAAGCACACAGCAATGCAATCTCCATAGACAAACATTATCAATTAAAGTGCCTTACTGAAGAGCTAGTGACTTTCAACATGGTACCGTCATAGGATGTCACCTTTCAAACAAGTCAGTTCGTCAAATTTCTGCCCTGCTAGAGCTGCCCCAGTCAACTGTAAAATCTGTTATTGTGAATTGGAAATGTCTAGGAGCAACAACGACTCAGCCGCGAAGTGGTAGGCCACACAAGCTCACAGAACGGGACCTCTGAGTGTCCTTAGTTGCAACACTCACTACCGAGTTCCAAACTGCCTCTGGAAGCAACGTCAGCACAAGAACTGTTAGTCGGGAGCTTCATGAAATGGGTTTCCATGGCCGAGCAGCCGCACACAAGCCTAAGATCACCAGGCGCAATGCAAGGCGTCGGCTGGAGTGGTGTAAAGCTCCCCGCCTTTGGACTCTGGAGCAGTAGAAACGCTTTCTCTGGAGTGATGGACCACACTTCACCATCTGGTAGTCCGATGGATGAATCTGGGTTTGGCGAATGCCAGGAGAACACTACCTGCACAAATGCATAGTGTCAACTGTAAAGTTTGGTGGAGGAGAAATACTTCTCTGGGGCTGTTTTTCATGGTTCGGGATAGGCCCCTTAGTTTCATGGTTCGTGCTAGGCCCCTTTCCTATTTCAGCATAACAATGCCCCTATGCACAAAGCGAGGTCCATACATAAATAGTTTGTAGAGATCAGTGGGAAAGAACTTGACTGGCCTGCGCAGAGCCCTGACCTCAACCCCATCAAACACCTTTCGGATGAATTGGAACACCTACTGGGAGCTAAAAATCAGTGCCCGACCTCACTAATGCTCTTGTGTCTGAATGTAAGGAAGCAGGTCCCCGCTGCAATGTTCCAACATCTAGTGGAAAGCCTTCCCAGTAGAGTGGAGGCTGTTATAACAGCAAAGGGGAGACCAACTCCATATTATTGCCCATGATTTTGGAATGAGATGTTCGACGAGCAGGTGTCCACATACTTTTCGTCATAAATGTATATGTATATTTTTATACCTACAGGAGTCCTAAAGTTCAAAATCAAATAGCTAAAAGATCCAAGATATGACTATCTTGAAAAAAATCCATATCGAAACCAAGGGCTTAGATTTAGAGCCATAGAGAACTACTGGTATGTCTTAGGAGGAGGGAGGATACCTCTGCCCATCTGGCCAGGAACAGAGCATCTAGGAGGGAAGACTCATGGAAAAAACCCTCTTTCGGATCTCTCTCTGGACCCTTCTGACTGGATAGGAGCTGTTGTCCAACATCTGTCTTTCAGTCCCTGTTTAGCTGTTTAGCTGCTTACTGCATTTCATTCCCACAGCAATCTGAGTTTACCCAAATTGTTACTTACCTCTGCTGGATTTTCAAGGCCAGCCTGAATTATCCTGTCTTGCACATTACGGCCGTGTCCCAAATAGCACCCTATTGCCTATACAGAATACAAATATAGAGCCTCTGATTAAAAGTAGTGCACTCTATAGGGAATAGGGTGCCATTTGAGAGACAGCCGATGTTTTCTGTTTCAAAGACACTGAGTTAGTCCAATGTGAGAGCAAAGCAAAGCAAGGCAACCACAAAACAAAAGCCAAAAACACAGGTTGTTCCAAGATAATGAGTTACACAATGCGTCAGTTTGACTTTAAAGGACAATCTGTGCTGAGAAATATGAGAATAAAATGATGACGAAATCAACAGAAAGGATTACACTCAAAACTGCCCTTACTGTAGCCCCTGTTCAGATTCATATATACATCTCATTAGTATGTTGGCTAAGAATGTTTTTATACTTCTTAGTCACGTGATCTGAAGGATGACTTCAGGGAATTAGAAAGCACACACACACACACACACACACACACATTTTAAATACTTTATTTGAATCCACTAATCAAATTGACAAAAAAAGGATCCTAACATTTCAATGGTCCCTCTGTGCAGGGCACTGAAGGATACAGAAAGCACCTACTTCTCCAAACAGCTAGACTGCCCACGACAGCTGAAACAGAGCAGTAACTAGCCAATTGCTTTGCCCTAGTTTTTGTCAGGCCCGCAATCTGGAGGCCACGCACTGCAAGCCTGTGTATGTGGCTGAGACTGCCAAATATCAGCACCACCAGCTGGTACCACCACCCGAGGCTGTCCCAGTGCTACGAGGGGCTGGTATTTATGCAGCTTCTCGGCAAAGGCCTGCTCCATGTGCCGTCAAATGAGCGGCCCCCTTCCAAAACGAGCCCCTCCCTTTGCCAACAACAACAATATCCAGTGCATTTGACACACAGGAAAACACATCATCAACATCGAACCAGCTTCCCCTTACTCAAGAATGTTTATGCACGTCTGCTGTTTCACCTCGCTGGCTATCAGGTCAACACACACACACACGCCCACCCACACACACACACACCCACCCACGCCCACCCACACACACACACACACACACACACACACACACACACACACACACACACACACACACACACACACACACACACACACACACACACACCTAAACAACAGGAGGTGTTAACTGACTAGAGAACATGGACACTAAAAGGACACTATACATCGGCCAATCCCTCTGGTACAACACATTACATATGCAACACACACACACACACACACACACACACACACACACACACACACACACACACACACAACATGCATACACACAGTAGCACATGCAAGGATTCATGCGCACACACACACTCACACGCTTCCTCCCTTGTGGAACATTCCTGTTTTAAGAGTAGGGGTGTAGACAGGCCGGGGTGTCAAGAATGGACAGGGGGGTACATGGGGGGTGGGTTGGCTCTGAGTTCAGGCAGAGGAGCTGTGTTCACTCATATGGGCCCTGGATTTGACTGATAGGGGACCCAGAAAAGACATGATGGGGGAAGAGAGTGAGAGAGAGAGAGAGAGAGAGAGAGAGAGAGAGAGAGAGAGAGAGAGAGAGAGAGAGAGAGAGAGATAAAGAGGGAATGATAGATAAAGAGAAGGATAGACCAACACAGAGAGAAAGAGGGAGAGATTATGAGATTGAGAGAGAGAGAGCGATAGAGAGTGAGAAAGAGAGAATAAAAAAAAACAAGAGAAAGAGATGAAAGGAGATGAGAGTGAGAGACAGAGGGAGAGAGGTCCTTGTTCCAGAGTGCAGATGCTAACTTCCTGAATCCTCCCCTCATGATGACCCCTGCCCCTGGGCCTCAGATGAAGTGTGTGACCCTCTTCACCACCTCTCCCTGGAGAAGCTAACGCTGGACAGACCACAGAACACCCTGACACCCTGACACTAACACAACACCTACTGAGAGATGGGGTCTGGACGCAGGGAGAGGAGAGAGAGAGAGTACACAAAACGAGAGAAATAGGGGTCAGGGTGAAAGGAGAAGGAAGAATAGGGTGCGAGAGAGAGAGAGAGAGAGTGTGCGAGAGAGAGAGAGAGAGAGAGAGTCAGGTTGAGACTGATCTACTACCGGGTCATGTGTCTTCTCAGTCATGTTGACACTGGTCCACTACCATTGCTTTAATGTATTGTTGTTCTCATTAATATTGTTGTTGTAGTTGTTGTTAATGGTAATCCCATGTCCACTACTACTATTATTATTGCTCTTGGTCCCACCATTTATTTATATATAGATAGTTTATATATAAATATATTTTTATTTTATTTTTATTTTTTTGATATGTATACTTTGACAATGTAAGTAATAATGAACTTGCCATGTCAATAAAGTCAATTGAATTGAATTGAATTGAGAGAGAGAGAGAAAAAAGAGAGAGAGAAAGAGAGGAGCGAGAGAATCAGAGAAAGGGAGTCAGAGAGAGAGAAAGAGGGATAGAGCCCGAGAGGCCCACGGACAAAAAGAGGGCAAATAAAAATTGGGTGAATTAAAAGTCAAACAGGGCATTACACTGCCACGTGTCAGGCTTGAGTCTGCAGTGAGCAGAAGTTTGTGTGTGTGCATGTGTGTGACTGTGTGTGTGTCTAGCATGTTTATAGACGTTGTGTGTGTAGCGTGTTTATAGATGGTGTATGTAGCATGTTTATAGACATTGTGTGTGTAGCATGTTTATAGACGTTGTGTGTGTAGCATGTTTATAGATGCTGTGTGTGTAGCATGTTTATAGATGTTGTGTAGCATGTTTATAGACGTTGTGTATGTGTAGCATGTTTATAGACGTTGTGTGTGTAGCATGTTAATAGACATTGTTTGTGTAGCATGTTTATAGATGTTGCGTGTGTAGCATGTTTATAGACATTGTGTGTGTAGCATGTTTATAGACGTTGTGTGTGTAGAATGCTAATATACATTGTGTGTGTAGCATGCTAATATATATTGTATGTGTAGCATGTTTATAGACATTGTGTAGCATGTTTATAGACATTGTGTGTAGCATGCTAATAGACGTTGTGTATGTAGCATGTTTATAGACATTGTGTGTGTTGCATGCTAATAGACATTGTGTGTGTAGCATGTTTATAGACGTTGTGTATCATGTAGCATGTTTATAGACATTGTGTGTGTTGTTTATAGACGTTGTGTATGTAGCATGTTTATGTTGTTGTGTTGCATGGTAATAGACATTGTGTGTGTAATAGGTGTATCATGTTAATTGACGTTGTTGGTGTGTAGCATTGCGTGTGTAGCATGTTTATAGACATTGTGTGTGTATCATGTTAATTGACGTTGTTGGTGTGTAGCATGTTTATAGACATTGTGTGTGTAACATGTTTATAGATGTTGCGTGTGTATAGCATGTTAACAGACATTGTGTGTGTAGCATGTTTATAGATGTTGCGTGTGTATAGCATGTTAACAGACATTGTGTGTAGCATGTTTATAGACGCTGTTTGTGTGTGTATTATGTTAATAGACATCGTGTGTGTATCATGTTAATAGACGTTGTTGGTGTGTAGCATGTTTATAGACATTGTGTGTGTAGCATGTTAATAGACCTTGTGTGTGTAGCATGTTTATAGACGCTGTGTGTGTAGCATGTTAATAGACATCGTGTGTGTGTAGCATGTTTATAGACGTTGTGTGTAGCATGTTTATAGACTTTCTGTGTTTGTGTATCATGTTAATAGACATTGTGTGTGTAGCATGTTTATAGACATTGTGTGTGTATCATGTTAATAGACGTTGTTGGTGTGTAGCGTGTTTATAGACGATGTGTGTAGCATGTTAATAGACCTTGTGTGTGTAGCATGTTTATAGATGTTGTGTGTGTAGCATGTTTATTGATGTTGCGTGTGTGTATAGCATGTTAACAGACATTGTGTGTAGCATGTTTATAGATGCTGTTGGTGTGTGTAGCATGTTAATAGACATCGTGTGTGTAGCATGTTTATAGACGTGGTGTGTGTAGCATGATTATAGTCGTTGTGTGTGTTGCATGTTTACAGACGTTGTGTGTGTAGCATGTTTATTGATGTTGCGTGTGTAGCATGTTAATAGACATTGTGTGTGTAGCATGTTTATAGATGTTGTGTGTGTGTAGCATACTAATAGACGTTGTGTGTGTAGCATGTTATTAGACGTTGTGTGTGTGTTTAGCATGTTTATGGACATCATGTTTGTGTAGCATGCCTGGTGCTGTCTTCGCCTCCTTGATGCGTGACCTGCCATTGTACCTGGGCCCCCAGGAAGAGTAATTAGAGCACATTCAACAGGGGGGGGTTGTAGTGTGTGTAATGGCTCCTTTTACCACCCTGTAAACACACTCCTCTTTTTATGGTTGAGGGTGGTGGGATGGGGTGGAAGAGAAGGGAAGAGAAGGGAAGACAAGGAGGAATGAGGGATAGATGGGGGACTGTTAATGATGCAGTGAGGCTTTGGCAGTTTCACGGCTGCAATTTTACGACAACAGCTATGTTTGTTTTACAGGCTTTTCACAATGTCCCTGTACTACATCACAGTCCCCCTCTCTCAAAGGCATCAATTAAACCTTCTACGTCTATATATCTTTTATAGAGGTGCATGCTGGTGGTCCTGATGGTGATAGGTGATATTCAGTGGACAGGGCTGTGAATCAGATGTACTACTCATTCGATTCTAACAAGGATCCCATATTCCATATCTCTATTCTAACACTGACATTCGGTCTCTCTCTCCAAAGATCTCATTCAGATGACTCAGCCAATGCGCTCTGTGCATCCGTCCATCTGTCTCTCTGATAGCGCCAGGCCAGTCTGGTCCTGTTTCAGTCCGTCTGTCCATTGACTGAGCACTGGCACCCTCCACTACAACAGAGCCACGGCACTGGAGCAAGGGCTTTGTTCCAAATGGCACCCTATTCCCTAGTGCACTACGTTTGATTAGAGGACTATGGGCCCAGCGTCACGGATTACCCCATTACGCACACCAGATTCCCATTCCCATGATTAGTAATTGTATATATGTGCCCTCTGTTCACCATTGTCTTGGTCGGTTATTGTTCCCATGTCCGTTGGTCTGTGAGTACCTGTGCGTCTGTGAGTACTTGTGCGTCTGTGAGTACCTGTGCATCTGTGAGTACCTGTGCGTCTGTGAGTACCTATGCGTCTGTGAGTACCTGTGCGTCTGTGAGTACCTGTGCGTCTGCGAGTACCTGTGCCTCTGTGAGTACCTGTGCGTCTGTGAGTACCTGTGCGTTGTTATTTTGGCTTTCGTGCTGCGTTTATTATGATCTTGTTATTACGGGTCTCGTCCTGTGTATTTATTAGAGGTTTTACCTCGCTCTTTTGTTTGGGTTACATCCCTATGTTTTTGTATAAGTGTTTGTTTTGGGCTTCGTCCCCGTGCCTTTTCATGGCATGTTGTATATTTTGGGTGGAATATTAAACCCCCCTACTACGAATTCCTGCGCCTGTCTCCGATCATTTATACAACGTGACACCCAGGCCGAAAGTAGCGCAATATTGGGATACAGCCGAGGATTCTCCTCAACGATCAACAACAACGGAGAATCCACAAATCTAAACTTTAAAACCTTCAGCCTATCAATTTTATAAATTAGGAGACCCCCTCTTGACCGTACGACCTCTTCATATCCTCAGAGATTCTCAGGCATTTGCTGAGATGGTCACCACTGCCAAAAAAAGTGTTTTGGGCCGGCGCTCCAACATTTGTTGAGCAACTCCTCAGCTTTAATTTTGGACTAAAAGTCTGTGTGTTTTTTTCTGTGGGCACATTGCCATTCGTTGTTGGGAAGGGGGGCCTCGTATTTAGGAAGAGATTATTCATGGATAGGCTCACATAACCTTAGCAGACACACACAAACACACACATGCATACACACACACACAGTGCCATCAGAAAGTATTCACACTCTGTGGCTTTTCCACATGTTGTTGTGTTACAGACTGAATTTAAAATGGATTAAATGTCACTGGCCAACACACAAGACCCCATAATGTCAAAGTGGAATTACGTTTTTAGAAGATTTTACAAGTGAATTAAAAATGAAAAGCTGAAATGTCTTGAGTCAATACGCATTCAACTCCTTTGTTCTGGCAAGCCTAAATAAGTTTCATGGACTCACTCAGTGTGCAATAACAGTGTTTAACATGATTTTTGAATGACTACCTCATCTCTGTACCCCACACATACAATTATCTGCAAGGTCCCTCAGTCGAGCAGTGAATTTCAAACAAAGACGCAACCAATGCCTCGTAAAGAAGTTAGCCTATTGGTAGATGGGTAAATAAAATAAAATACAGACATTGAATATCCCTTTGAGGATGGTGAAGTTATTCATTACACTTTGAATGGTGCATCAAAACAGGGAGTCACTACAAAGATACAGGCATCCTTCCTAACTCGTTTGCCGGAAAGGAAAGAAACAGCTCAGGGATTTCCCCATGAGGCCAATGGTGACATTAAATCAGTTACAGAGTTTAATGGCTGTAATAGGAGAAAACTGAGGATTGATCAACAACATTGTAATTACTCTACAATACTAATGTAATGACAAAGTGCAAAGAAGGACCTAAGTGACAGAGTGCAAAGAAGGAAGCCTGTACAGAAGAAAACATATTCCAAAACAGGCATCCTGTTTGCAATAAGACACTAAAGTAAAACTGCAAAAAATGTGTCAAAGATGTTTGGGGGCAAATCCAACACAGTACCTCACTTCATATTTCATATCATATTTCCAATATGGTGGTGGCTGCATCATGTTATGGGTATGCTTGTCATTGACAAGGACTAGTGTTTTTTTTAGGATACAAATAAATGGAATAGAGCTAAGCGCAGGCAAAATCCTAGAGAAAAACCTGGTTCAGTCTGGTTTCTAACAGACACTGGGAGACAAATGTACCTTTCAGCAGGACAATAACCTAAAATACAAGGCCAAATATACACTGGAGTTGCTTACCAAGATGACATTGAATGTTCCTGAGTGGCCTAGTTACAGTTTTGACTTAAATTGGCTTGAAAATGTATGTAAATCTATGATCAATAACCTACTTGACAGAGCTTGAAGAATTTTTTAAATAATTATGTGCAAACATTGTACAATCCAGGTGTGCAAAGCTCTTAGAGACTTACCCAGAAAGGCTCACAGCTGTAATGGCTGCCAAAGGTGATTCTAACATGTATCGACTGGGTCATTTTCAATATATTTGCAAACATTTCTACAAACATGTTTTCATTTTGTCATTATGGGGTATTGTGTGTCGATGTGTAAGAGAGTTTTTGGGGGGGTTATTCAGGCTGTAACACAACAAAATGTGGAATAAGTCAAGGCGTATGAATACTTTCTGAATGCACTGTGTACATACATACACAGCTGGAAAATGTAAACACGTGTATCGTATTGCTTCCTAAGGCACGTGTATCATGTTGCTCCAGGTTGTTAGTGTTTGTGTATGAATGGGTCGTACTAGGACATATATGGGACTATATACTTAAAGGAAAAAAACTCAAATATCGTGAAAACTTCACCAAAACCTTTTGGGACTGTATTAACAGTGCAGAATCTTCCAAATGTAGTTTATGAGTGGATTTTTCCTGGAAGTCAAAACAGAGAAGGGGCATGTCTGATTCTGCTAACATCAAAAATGACCTGGGTTCAGATAAGCTATGAAAGACAAATGTATTAGTCAAGAAGGAAATATTTGGTTTAGGTTGGCTCAAATGAATGCAAAGCAGGTCATTTACAAGTCAATGCTATTGATGTTTGCCAGAACCTGTCTTTTTACGGTGGAAAGGTTTAGCATTTCCGTCACTGTATGTCTGCCTCAGGACTCGTCTACAGATGTACGAACTTATTTTCCTGCCAAGCTAATTTGCTGTAGCAGGAAAATAATCCTCAGCAACAAAATAGTGATCAAATTAAGATCCTACATCTGTACATCAGTGAACTGAAGCTCACTCTCTCCCAGTGATTCTCACTCTACAGATCGCAGCTCTGTCTCCGATCTTTTGTCTTTCTAAGCAACTAACTCGCCGACGTTCTCTGAGACTGGAGTACGTCAGTTGAAGTTCTCTTCCTCTTTCACCCTGAGATACTGAACACTGTAGCTGTTGTCTGTCTGTTTGAGCTGGCTGATACACGACTCACGAGTGAGGGTGTGAGGAGAGAAGAGCTGGAGAGTCTCTGATAATGGAGTGGAGTGTTAGGGGTTCTCATCCTCTGGTTTCATACCAAATGCTTTTCCCGATCGCATTTACAGTCTATTACTAGTACCACACACAGGAGACCTAACACGGGGTTAGAGGATAGGAGAGGAGGATGAGGAGGAGGAAGAGGGGGAGTGAAACAAAGAAGGATTGCAACATTCATCCTCTTCTCTGCAATTCCCTGTCCTCTTCAGTTTATCCAAGACTCATTTTCTTTTTCTCCTTTTTGTCGTTTTTATTTCGACCATCGGATTTATGTTCACCTAGAGGCTTCCTCCTCGAGAGCAAATATTTACAGTGTGAAGCTTAGAGGAAATAAATGGCCCCCATGGAGAGAGTACGGAGTCCTGGCTTCACTCCAGGTGGCACGCGTCACACACACACACAAACACAAACACAAACACACACACCATCATGGACATCAAAGGGTCTAGAGTTATTTAGGGAACACGGACAAGCTAAGCACAGACCTATGACTCTTAAATTCTACCTCTTTACATCTCTCTCTCCCTCTCTCCTTCCCATTGTCCATTTGCCCTATTTCACATTTTCTCTCTACCCTCCCTATCCTTTTCCACGTCCATATACAGTGCCGTCAGAAAGTATTCAGACCTCTTGAATTGTTCCACATGTTATTGCGTTAGTCTCATTATAAAATTGATTTAAAGTCTTTTTTTTAGCAAACTACATACAATATCCCATAATGACAAAGCGAAAGCAGGTTTTTAGAAATTCTTGCACATTTAATTAAAATAAAAACATAAAACATTATTTACATAAATATTCAACTTGATTGGAGTCCACCTGTGTTAAATTAAATTGATTGGACATGAGTTGGAAAGGCACACACCTGTCTGTATAAGGTCCCACTGTTGACAGTGCATGTCAACACAAATAAAAAAGCTGTGAGGTTGAAGGAATTGTGTCGAGGCACAGATCTGGGGAAGGGTAGCAAAACATTTCTGCAACATTGAAGGTCCGCAAAAACACAGTGGACCCCATCATTCTTAAATGGATTAAGTTTGGAACCACCCAGACTCTTCCTAGAGCTGACCGCCTGGCCAAACTGAGCAATCGGGGGAGAAGGGCCTTGGTCAGGGAGTTGATCAAGAGCCTGATGGTCACTCTTACAGAGCTCTAGACTTCCTCTGTGGAGACGGGAGAACCTTCCAGAAGGAGAACCATCTCTTTTTTTAGCGGCAGGGACTGGGAGACTAGTCAGGATCGAGGGAACGATGAACGGAGCAAAGTACAGAGAGATCCTTGATGGAAACCTGCTCCAGAGCACACTGCTCACCTTCCAACAGGACAACGACCCTAAGTACACAGCCAAGACAACACAGGTGTTGCTTTGAGACAAGTCTCTGAATGTCCTTGAGTGGCCCAGCCAGAGCCTGGACCTGATGGAACATCTCTGAGTGACCTGAAAATAGCTGTGCAGCAACGGTCCCCATCCAACCTGACAGAGCTTGATAGGATCTGCAGAGAGGAATGGGAGAAACTCCCCAAATACAGGTGTATCAAGCTTGTAGCGTCATACCCAAGAAGTCTCGATGCTGTAATCGCTGCCAAAAGTGCTTCAACAAAGTACTGAGTAAAGGGTCTGAATAATTTCCTGATATTTAAGTTTTTTATTTTCAATAGATTTGCATACATTTCTAAAAACCTGTTTTAGCTTTGTCATTAAGGGAAAAAAACTTTTAACAAATGTTATAATAAGTCTGTAACGTCACAAAATGTGGAAAAAACCAAGGGGTCTGAATACTTTCCGAAGGCACTGTATCTCTCTCTCTCTCTCTCTCTCTCTCTCTCTCTCTCTCTCTCCCCCCCCTCCATCCTCCCTGTCCTCCCAGGCTGTGATAGTCCTGCCAGAGTGAGAGGAAGAGAGAAAGAAAATGAGATGTTACCCTCTGACTGCATCTATCACATTCTCTCCATTCTCTGGCTTCAGGCTAGACCTGACAACTGTTATTGGTATGGACTAGGAGTACACTGTGTCATGTTTTCCCTTTCAGTCATGTGACTTAGTAGCCTGGTCCCAGATATGTTTGTGCTGTCTTGCCAACTGCTAGGGTCATTGTCATGACAGCACAAACAGATCTGGGATCAGGCTAGATTATTAATGTAATGGACAAGAAGAATGGGGACTCTATTGACACAAAGTAACATGTTGTTTAAAGAGGCTTCTTCTATCTTCTGTCTATCTCATCACATTCCACACGTGTTTTATTTTCCTGGTCCCCACAAGAATAGTAAAACATGTCCACACACACACACGCCCAAGGTCAGCTCCTCCCTGTCCAAACTAAAATATTCCTCAGTCCTGTACTTCAAGCTACCGAAGAACCAGACATTCACCTCCATCCACAGGAGCAGGCCTCTAAACACTTCCTTCCTAGTTCAGAGTCTGAAGTGTAGACAACACTAACCCTGCTAACAGCAGCGCAGACGTTACCCATGACTACCACAACACCTTTCACTAGGTCAAGCCTGGTGGTGTTTCAGAAGCACAACGTCAATATGAAATCCTGAGGAAGAGATCTGCCTAACGATGGACGGTATATGGGGCAGAAATGCATGATGTAGGTGAATGTTGTTTTTATCTTTCCAAAAAATAAAAATACAAAGGTTTGTATAACACCTTTATTTACACTGCTCAACAAAAATAAAGGGAACTGAAATGAGGCTCAGTAGTGTGTGTGGCCTCCACGTGCCTGTATGACCTCCCTACAACGCCTGGGCATGCTCCTGATGAGGTGGCGGATGGTCTCCTGAGGGATCTCCTCCCAGACCTGGACTAAAGCATCCGCCAACTCCTGGACAGTCTGTGGTGCAACGTGGCATTGGTGGATGGAGCGAGACATGATGTCCCAGATGTGCTCAATTGGATTCAGGTCTGGGGATCAATGCCTTCCTCTTGCAGGAACTGCTGACACACTCCAGCCACATGAGGTCTAGCATTGTCTTGCATTAGGAGGAACCCAGGGCCAACCGCATCAGCATATGGTCTCACAAGGGGTCTGAGGATCTCATCTTGGTACCTAATGGCAGTCAGGCTACCTCTGGCAAGCACATGGAGGGCTGTGCAGCCCCCCAAAGAAATGCCACCCCACACCACGACTGACCCACCGCCAAACCGGTCATGCTGGAGGATGTTGCAGGCAGCAGAACGTTCTCCACGGCGTCTCCAGACTGTCACGTCTGTCACATGTGCTCAGTGTGAACCTGCTTTCATCTGTGAAGAGCACAGTGGTGAATTTGCCAATCTTGGTGTTCTCTGGCAAATGCCAAACGTCCTACACGGTGTTGGGCTGTAAGCACAACCCCGACCTGTGGACGTTGGGCCCTCATACCACCCTCATGGAGTCTGTTTCTGACCGTTTGAGCAGACACATGCACATTTGTGGCCTGCTGGAGGTCATTTTGTAGGGCTCTGGCAGTGCTCCTCCGGCTCCTCCTTGCACAAAGGTGGAGGTAGCGGTCCTGCTGCTGGGTTGTGGCCCGCCTACGACCTCCTCCATGTCTCCTGATGTACTGCCTGTCTCCTGGTAGCACCTCCATGCTCTGGACACTACGCTGACAGACACAGCAAACCTTCTTGCCACAGCTCGCATTGATGTTCCATCCTGGATGAGCTGCACTACACCTGAGCCACTTGTGTGGGTTGTAGACTCCATCTCATGCTACCACTACAGTGAAAGCGCCGCCAGCATTCAAAAGTGACCAAAACATCAGCCAGGAAGCATAGGAACTGAGAAGTGGTCTGTGGTCCCCACCTACAGAACCACTCCTTTATTGGGGGTGTCTTGCTAATTGACTATAATTTCCACCTGTTGTCTATTCCATTTGCACAACAGCATGTTTAAGTGTTCCCTTTATTTTTTTGAGCAGTGTATATAGAACATATACGTTCTGCCTTGGACATGTTGAGGGTGGTGAGATTGTTGAGGGTGGTGAGCGACACACAGGAGGCAGTAACCTGCGGTTTAGCCTAGCGTCACACCACAGGAGGTTTGGAGGCAACTTGATTGGGGAGGACGGGCTCAAGGTGATGACTGGAGCGGAATAAGTGGAATGGTATCAAATACATCAAACACATGGCTTCCAAGTGTTTGACGCCATTTCATGTGCTCCGTTCCAGACATTATGAGCTGTTCGCTCCCTCAGCAGCCTCCTGTGTGTCACACAGCGTCTTCCTTCCTCAGAGTCTGTCTGTCTGTCTGTCTGCTTAAACACACACACACACACACTCTGTCTGCTCTCTGGCTCTCTGCAATTCATTCAACAGGAGTTAATAAGCAGACTGTCTTTTGTCTCCGCAACATCTGATTGTGATTTGGGAGTCGTTCCCGTTGATGACCCTGATGCCCTCAGCACATTTCAGAGCCAGTATTTAAAAAATGTCGGCAGCAACAGCACAACAGGGGGAGCGTGAGAGAGCGAGAGTGAGGGAAAGAGAGAGAGAGAGAGAGAGAGAGAATCAACGAATTGGCGCGGGCACTAGAAAAGTCTGCAGCACCCGGCCTCCCCCTGCTAGAATCCGAAGTCAAATTTGTTTGCTGTTTGCTGATGATCTGGTGCTTCTGTCACCAACCAAGGAGGGCCTACAGCAGCACCTAGATCTTATGCACAGATTCTGTCAGACCTGGGCCCTGACAGTAAATCTCAGTAAGACCAAAATAATGGTGTTCCAAAAAAGGTCCAGTCACCAGGACCACAAATACAAATTCCATCTCGACACTGTTGCCCTAGAGCACACAAAAAACTATACATACCTTGGCCTAAACATCAGCGCCACAGGTAACTTCCACAAAGCTGTGAACGATCTGAGAGACAAGGCAAGAAGGGCATTCTATGCCATCAAAAGAAACATAAATTTCAACATACCAATTAGGATTTGGCTAAAAATACTTGAATCAGTCATAGAGCCCATTGCCCTTTATGGTTGTGAGGTCTGGGGTCCGCTCACCAACCAAGACTTCACAAAATGGGACAAACACCAAATTGAGACTCTGCACGCAGAATTCTGCAAAAATATCCTCCGTGTACAACGTAAAACACCAAATAATGCATGCAGAGCAGAATTAGGCCGATACCCACTAATTATCAAAATCCAGAAAAGAGCCGTTAAATTCTACAACCACCTAAAAGGAAGCGATTCACAAACCTTCCATAACAAAGCCATCACCTACAGAGAGATGAACCTGGAGAAGAGTCCCCTAAGCAAGCTGGTCCTAGGGCTCTGTTCACAAACACAAACACACCCTACAGAGCCCCAGGACAACAGCACAATTAGACCCAACCAAATCATGAGAAAACAAAAAGATAATTACTTAACACATTGGAAAGAATTAACAAAAAAACAAAGCAAACTAGAATGCTATTTGGCCCTACACAGAGAGTACACAGCGGCAGAATACCTGACCACTGTGACTGACCCAAAATTAAGGAAAGCTTTGACTATGTACAGACTCAGTGAGCATAGCCTTGCTATTGAGAAAGGCCGCCGTAGGCAGACATGGCTCTCAAGAGAAGACAGGCTATGTGCTCACTGCCCACAAAATGAGGTGGAAACTGAGCTGCACTTCCTAACCTCCTGCCCAATGTATGACCATATTAGAGAGACATATTTCCCCAGATTACACAGATCCACAAAGAATTCGAAAACAAATCCAATTTTGAAAAACTCCCATATCTTTTGGGTGAAATTCCACAGTGTGCCATCACAGCAGCAAGATTTGTGACCTGTTGCCACGAGAAAAGGGCAACCAGTGAAGAACAAACACCATTGTAAATACAACCCATATTTATGCTTATTCATTTTATCTTGTGTCCTTTAACTATTTGTACATTGTATATATATATATAATATGACATTTGTAATGTCTTTACTGTTTTGAAACTTCTGTATGTGTAATGTTTACTGTTAATTTTTGTTGTTTTTCACTTTATATATTCACTTTGTATGTTGTCTACCTCACTTGCTTTGGCAATGTTAACACATGTTTCCCATGCCAATAAAGCCCTTGAATTGAATTGAATTGAATTGAGAGAGAGAGAGAGAGAGAGAGAGAGAGAGAGAGAGAGAGAGAGAGAGAGAGAGAGAGAGAGAGAGAGATAGGTCATCTGAGACCTAATGCACACAAACACACATCACTGTCTGTCACAGACCCTCACCAGGCCTCTCTACACACTGATAGGTCTAGGATCGACACACACACACACACACACACACAAGGCTCCAAGGTCAGCTCCTACACCTTGGGGAAATTTGTTGATCATGATCTCAGCACTGACTGGCTACACAGCCTCCTTAGTGAATCAATGACACTTGGTAATTTGTCCTTAACTCACGGTGAGCTTACAGGGCACTGTATAGAATACATTTGATTGAATATGATTGACAGGCATCATGGGGCTAAGTGGTCTGTTTTCAGTGGTGAACTAGTCAGATAGCCCAGGCTGAAACCCTCTGAAATCACACTTCACCATCCATCACCGCATTCAGTCACTCTCCAAAGACCCCAGGGATGTCCTTATTGACAACGGTTCTTGAAACCACTGTGCACAGAACTGGTGCATACACCAAGATGAAACCATTAGACACATTGTAGAGGGTCCACACTCCAAAAAGTTATTTTTAAAGTAATTTTAGGCTTACATATTTATTCACGAGGCAACAAGAATGGAGTCAACATGGCTGTCCTTACCATAGATATAAAACTGCTCTATGTCTATGGTCCATACTGGGCACATTCCCCTACATCTGTGACCTACCTGTGCACTCTTGCTGCAGCCCCTTGCCGTAGTGGCCCTTCTCACAGATGCAGTCGTACTGGCCCGTGTGGGTGCCACACTTGCAGCTGGCCATGATGTCACAGCAGTCCGAACCTGCCTCGCACAGAGACGAGCAGCGGGATAGGTCCTCCTGGATGTAACTTCCTGTTGGCAGGTCTGAGGGGAGACAAGGGTCGACACAGGGGTCAAAGGTCACCCGAGGATATTTGTAAATATTTTCATCATTTCATAAACTTCTTGCTTGGCCATAGAAAAGGAGAGAGGAGAGATGGAAGGAAAGGAGAGGTGGAGAAGAGAGGGAGTGAGTGGAGGGTCAACTCACTAAAAGAGGAGCGAGGGGTGGTGAGAAAGGAGAGGGAAAGCGAGAGGTGAGAGAGAACGAAGGCAGAGGAGAGGAGATAGCGAGGAGAGAGAGTGATTTTGTGATATAAGCAAACCAATGAATCAAACCAAAGGCCACTGGAAGAGGTCAATATACTGGTGGGAAAAAACATTCCTGAGTAATTTTACTGATAACTGTAGTTTACTCCAATCCTGATAACAGAGTAGATTACCGTAAATTGGCCTACTACTGTATAAACACATCTGTGTTGATGAATCCGGTGGAAATGTCACGTACGTTAAGCTAGGGCTAGACACGCTTATCTGCCTCATACATAAATAATGACAAAGGGAGCAGGATTGGCTGAGTGATTGTTTGTTCTTTCTGAGAAGCGGGAACCAATCAAAGAGCATTGTGGGCCAGATGTTTTTCACACATGGCTGAGGATGGTGTTTGGTCCAGGGGTTGGCAGAGGTAGAGAAAGCAGACCTGAGTTCAAATAGCATTTGTACACTTGCAAAAATGTTAGCTACACTTCATTGAGCTTGCCTGGTGCAATGGACTCAATGGCTGGAGTGGGAGCCATGGCTGAAACTGGGGCTATGGGGCTGAGGGGCTGATGCTTGAGTTGGGGTTGGCAGCGGCGAGGAGTAGACTTGGAGAGGGAGAGTCAGTAAAACAGAGACAAACGGCAGGCTTGATAACATGAACTGGCTGACATGGCTCACACTGGATCCGTCCCAAATTACACCCTAGTCCCTATATAGTCCTATGGGCCCTGTTCAAAAGTAGTTTACTATAAAGGGAATAGGGTGCCATTTGGGATGAACCGTCTGACAACCTTATCACTCTCTCTGTCTAACAGGACAGATTTACCACCGTCTAGGTTCTAATATAGGCTGTGTCCCAATGGTACTCTATTCCCTTTATAGTGCACTACTTTTGACCAGGGCCCATAGGGATATATACGGAATAGGGTGCCACTTGGGACGCTGAATAGATGGCTTCGGTGCTGCATGTTGTTGTTTTATGGACCGATGCAATTGAAAAATGATGACTCCAGCACCGAAGTATTTCACCTCCTTTTTGACTCTCTGATGTTATGTGTTGGCTAGATGTACAGAGCAAACTGTCTGCAGGACTTGGATGGAATTTTACCAAACTTCAATTTTTTTATATATATATATATACAGTGCATTCGGAAAGTATTCAGACCCCTTGACTTTTTCCACATATTGTTAAGTTACAGCCTTATTCTAAAATGGATTAAAGAAAAACAAAACCCCATAATGACAAAGCAAAAATAAGTTTTTAGGGATTTTTCCAAATGTATTAAAAGTTTAAAAAACAGAAATACCTTATTTACATAAGTATTCAGACCCTTTGCTATGAGACTCGAAATGTATTTATTTATGTATCTTATTTCACATTTATTTAACCAGGGAGGCCAGTTGAGAACAAGTTCTCATTTACAACTGCGACCTGGCCAGGATAAAGCAAATCAGTGCAACACAAACAACAACACAGAGTTACACATGGAATAAACAAACGTGCAGTCAATAACACAATAAAGAAAAATGTGTGCAAATGAGATAAGATAAGGGAGGTAAGGCAATAAATAGGCCATAGTGGCGAAATAATTACAATTTAGCAATTAAACACTGGAGTGATAGATGTGCAGAAGATGAATGTGCAAGTAGAGATACTGGGGTGCAAAGGAGCAAAAAAATAAATAACAATATGGGGATGAGGTATTTACAGATGGGCTATGTAGGTGCAGTGATCTGTGCGCTGCTCTGACAGCTGGTGCTTAAAGTTAGTGAGGGAGATATCCAGCTTCAGTGATTTTTGCAAGAGAACTGGAAGGAAAGGCGGCCAAAGGAGGAATTGGCTTTGGGGGTGACCAGTGAAATATACCTTCTGGAGTGCGTGCTACGGGTGGGTGCTGATATGGTGACCAGTGAGCTGAGATTAGGCAGGGTTTTACCTAGCAAAGACTTATAGATGACCTAGAGCCAGTGGGTTTGGCGACAAATATGAAGGGAGGGCCAGCCAATGAGAGCATACAAGTCGCAGTGGTGGGTAGTATATGGGGCTTTGGTGACAAAACAGATGGTACTGTGATAGACTCCATCCAATTTGCTGAGTAGAGTGTTGGAGGCTATTTTGTAAATGACATCGCCGAAGTCAAGGATCGGCAGGATAGTCAGTTTTACGAGGGTATGTTGGGCAGCATGAGTGAAGGATGCTTTGTTGCGAAATAGGATTCTAGATTTAATTTTGGAATGGAAATTGAGGTGCAGGTGCATCCTGTTTCCATTGATCATTCCTGAGATGTTTCTACAACTTGATTGGACATGATTTGGAAAGACACACACCTGTCTATATAAGGTCCCACAGTTGACAGTGTTGGTCTGTGCAAAAACCGAAGGAATTGTCCGTAGAGCTCTGAGATAGGAATGTGTCGAGGCACAGATCTGGGAAAGGTTACCAAAAAATGTCTGCAGCATTGAAGGTCTCCAAGAACACAGTGGCCTCCATCATTTTTAAATGGAAGAAGTTTGAAACCCCCACGACTCTTCCTAGAGCTGACCGCCGGGCCAAAATGAGCAATTGGAGGAGAAGGGCCTTGGTCAGGGAGGTGACCAAGAACCCGATAGTCACTCTGACAGAGCTCCAGAGATCTTCTGTGGTGAACCTTCTAGAAAGACAACCATCTCTGCAGCACTCCACCAATCAGGCCTTTATGGTAGAGTGGCCAGGCGGAAGCCACTCCTCAGTAAACGACACATGACAGACTGCTTCGAGTTTGCCATACGACACCTTGAGGACTCTCAGACCATGAGAAACAAGATTCTCTGATGAAACCAAGATTGAACTCTTTGGCCTGAATTCCAAGCATCACGTCTGGAGGGAACCTGGGACCATCCCTACGGTGAAGCATGGTGGTTGCTGCATCATGCTGTGGGGATGTTTTTCAGTGGCAGGGACTGGGAGACTAGTAAGGATTGAGGGAAAGTTGAATGGAGCAAAGTACAGAGAGATCCTTGATGAAAACCTGCTCCAGAGCGTTCAGGACCTCAGACTGGGGTGTAGGTTCACCTTCCATCAGGACAACAACCCTAAGCACACAGCCAATACAACGCAGGAGTGGCTTCGGGACAAGCCTCTGAATGTCCTTGAGTGGCCCAGCCAGAGCACGGACTTGAACCCGATCAAACTTCTCTGGAGAGACCCGAAAATAGCTGTGTAACGACGCTCTTCATCCAACCTGACAGGGCTTGAGAAGGTTTGCAGAGAAGAATGAGAGAATCTCCCCAAATACAGGTATGCCAAGATTGTAGCGTCATACCTAAGAAGAGTCAAGGCTGTAACCGCTGCCAAAGGTGCTTCAACAAAGTACTGAGTAAAGGGTCTGAATACTTACGTAAATGTGATTTTTCATTTTTTTATTTGTGTGGGTTATTGGGTTATTGTGTGTAGAATGATGAGGGGGGGAAACTATTTAATCAATTTTAGAATAAATAAAATCAAAATCAAGTCAAATCAAATTGTATTTGTCACATGCGCTGAATACAACAGGTGTAGACCTGACAATGAAATGCTTACCGGGGGCACCGATGTTTAGGTAATTGAGATAATTATGTACATGTAGGTATAGTTATTAAAGTGGCTATGCATAGATAATAACAGAGTGGTAGCAGAGTGGGGGGGTGAAAATAGTCTGTGTAGCCATTTGATTAGCTGTTCAGGAGTCTTATGGCTTGGGGGTAGAAGCTGTTTAGAACCCTCTTGGACCTAGACACGGCTCTCCGGTACCGCTTGCAGTGCGGTAGCAGAGAGAACAGTCTATGACTAGGGTGGCTGGAGTCTTTGACGATTTTTAGGGCATTCCTCTGACACCGCCTGGTATAGAGGTCCTGGATGGCAGGAAGCTTGACCCCGGTTATGTATTGGTTGTAACGTTACGAAATGTGGAAAAAGTCAAGGGGTCTGAATACTTTCTGAATGCACTTTCTGAATGCACTATATATCTTAGTCACAATGGGCTGCCTGTATGCAAAGTTGAGAAAAACATCATCCACTCAATCTTTCCTTCCCACAAATCTCCCATTGACATAGTACTGTAAAACCCGATTCACATAAGCCTTCAAGTGTCAGCCTGGGTACCAGTCTCTTGTGCTATCATTAAACTCCTTGCCACTCCTTTATGAAAATGTATTTGGCATGACACGCGAGTCAAATAAAATTGTATTCGTCATTGTGCTGAATACAACAAGTGGAGACTTGACAAGGAGTGGCAAAGAGTGGAAAGACTGGTACTCAAACTGTTCAGTTGCTCATTCCCCTCACCTTCATGCAGCGCACGGCGAGCCAGGGCCTCAAACTCGGCGAAGTTGTGCACCAGGTAGCAGTGCTGGTCCTTGGGATGCGAGGCCATGTCATTGAGCTCACGGATGTTCCCCTGCCAGATCCCCAGGGTGTAGATCTCCACCCCCTGCGCCCTCAGAGCGGCCGCCACCGGGCGAGGGTCGCCCCCGTTGGAGTAGCCGTCCGTTATTAGGAAGATCACCTTGGTGGCGTTGGCCCGCGAGTGACGCAGGATTTGCTGCGGGGGGGGGGGGGGGGGGGGGGATTGGAATAATTAATACATGTGTGAATGAATGGTGGATGTAGTTGGATCATGATACTGTGGTATTGTGAAAGTGTGTGTGTGTGTGTGTTACGGTGTGTAACTCCATGAATATAGCAAATGCATTCATGTGGTTTGAAAGATACCATTGCTCGGAACGCAGACCAACATACCAACATATTTCCAACATCACTGACATGGTTACATTTTAGAAATGGAAGGATGAATGATATTAGGTTAACTGCACATACAACCCCCCCCAACACACACACACAAACCCCACAATTCTGTGAGACTTACTCCCCGAAAACAACATGGACATTGGCAAGTCAAGCAATAGAGAGAAGAGAAGAAAAAAGCAGCAATGACCCTCTCCTCTAGTCTGATAGGTCTGCTGTCAGCTAACCACTAGAACACTAGAACAACCCTACTATAGCAGCTGCCTCACACCTGGGTTCAAGCACTATTAGAAATCATTTCAAATACTTTATCTGTGTTTGATGGAGCATGCTTGGCAAAATGGGACGAATATGATAGTCCCAAAAAGTGTAACCACCACCCATCTGGCTTCTTTAGGCAGGCTAAAGCGAACTTTCAAAGTATTTCAAAGATTTCGAAATCATATTTGCAGGACAGGACTCCCTCAGACACTGTAAAATAACAACTCAATGTTTATATCCCAGGACAAATTAGCTAGCAACAGCAAGCTAGCTAAATAGGACAAATTAGCTAGCAAGTGCTAGCTAGCTAAATTGCCAAAAATGTTTAATGCTTTTCGACCTGTCCCCAAATGAATGTCATTGGTTCAGAGTTTGTTTTGATATTTTAACCTGCGTGTCGTGATCACGTCTGGTGTGGGGGTACAAAATAAAATGATACACGGTGGCTTCTTTTAATTGGCTTCTTGCATCTCCAGCGGGGTAATGTAATTACTCCTCTCCTCAAAGTCACCCTGGTTCTCATCCCAAAATCCCAGTCCTGGCTGCTGCCCGCTCCCAGCTGTAGTGCACCCTGGCAGGCTGCTTAGTTATGGTATGGGCCCTTCCTGGATCTCCCCTAGACCTAACTCCTGTCTGCTGTCACCAAACCACAGTGATGTCTTTGCGGCCTGAGGAGGGGTGGAGTAGGGGTGAGGAGAGGAGAGAGAGACATGACTGAGAGAGAGGTTTGTGTCTTGGGGTGTTTCTGGGTCTTTTATGGGGCGGTTGTTCAAAGGGCTGTGGGGCCGCAGTGGTTCGTGTTACGGTGTGAGACGATGACTGAAGGCTGGTGGTGAAGAAGGGGTTGCGACAGCTGAATGTGTATATATATATATAGAGTATATATAGCTACATACACACACTGGTTCCTCTATCGCATATAAAACAGTTGTGGGCCTCACTAATTGTAGGATTTGGCAGCTGGTAAAGCGAAACACCTTTTGGCATGATGCCTCGGGGTTTGTGTGTGTGTTTGTGTGTGTGTGTGTGTGTGTGTGTGTGTGTGTGTGTGTGTGTGTGTGTGTGTGTGTGTGTGTGTGTGTGTGTACATCACATGCATTTCCTCAACAATGTACTTGGCAGGTCCTACTGTGTGATACATCCATCTAAGAAAGATAAAAAGCAGCAGTGGAAGGGTGTCTGTATTTGAGTTTAGATATCTGTCAAAGCATAGAGATAGGAGAGAGAGAGAGACATGGGAGAGAGAGAGAGAGAGCTAGGAGAGAGCTAAGAGAGAGGGGGGAGAGAGCGCTAGGAGAGAGCTGAGAGAGAGAGAGAGAGAGAGAGCAGAGAGAGAGAGAGAGAGAGACAGAGAGAGACAGAGAGAGAGAGAGAGAGAGAGAGAGAGGGAGAGAGAGACAGAGAGAGAGACATGGGAGAGAGAGAGAGAGAGAGCTAGGAGAGAGCTAAGAGAGAGGGGGGAGAGAGCGCTAGGAGAGAGCTGAGAGAGAGAGAGAGAGAGAGACAGAGAGAGAGAGACAGAGAGAGACAGAGAGAGACAGAGAGAGAGAGAGAGAGAGAGAGAGAGAGAGAGGGGGGAGAGAGAGAGGGAGAGAGAGAGAGAGAGGGAGACAGAGAGAGACAGAGAGAGAGAGAGAGGGGGAGAGAGAGACAGAGTCCAAAGAGTCCAAAGAGTTTAAGGAAACTTTGCCGCTGTGCGTTCCAAAACGCCTCACACACTTTGGCAAGAGAGCAGAGAGGAGATGAGTGCTCCATATGTGCGGAGCTGCTGGGGGAGATATTCACACACACACAAACACACACACACTGTTGTTAAAGAGGGGATGGAAGAGTGGTGCATCTGAACAGATGCTACATTGCCTTAAGTGGGGCTCATTGTTTAGGATATGACAAGGGCCAGATGCCAGACTACAGAAGATGTTGCCAAGAGCTTCTACCACCTTATGGGGCCATCATAGTGACAATGTCTCTCAAGCCATTCATCCAATCAAATGGGATCTATGTGAATGAATATCAAATAAGTCCCCCTCCCTCTCTCCCTCTCCCTCGGCAGCCCAGTGTCTTCGATCAAGGCTCAGACACACCTGTCTCTGTACGAGCTGTAGGTAATCCCAGCTGTATGGCTGCTCCTGTACCTGTGGCCATATGCTTACAAGATACAGTACCAGTCAAAAGTTTGGACACATCTACTCATTCAGGGGTTGTTCTTTATTTGGACTATTTTCTACATTGTAGAATAGCAGTGAAGACATCAACACTATATATAAAACTGAGCACTTATTGGCTGCTTTTCCTTCCCTCTGTGGTCCAACTCATCCCAAACCATCTCAATTGAGTTGAAGTCGAGTGATTGTGGAGGCCAGGTCATCTGATGCAGCACTCCATCACTCTCCTTCTTGGTCAAATAGCCCTGACACAGCCTGGAGGTTTGGTCAAACCATCACACCTCCTCCTCCGTACATCACGGTGGGAACCACACATGCGAAGATGACCCGTTCATCCGTTCGGTTGGAAAAACATCTCACTTTGACCACGAAGGCCTGATTCACGCTGTCTCCACTGAACAGTTGATGTTGACATGTGTCTGTTACTTGAACTCTGTGAAACATTTATTTGGTGCAGTTAACTCTGATGAACTTATCCTCTGCAGCAGAGGTCAATCTGGGTCTTCCTTTCTTGTGGCGGTCCTCATGAGAGCCAGTTTCAAGATTGCCCTTGATTGTTTTTGCAACTGCACTTGAAGAAACTTTGAAGTTCTTGAAATTTTGTCGATTGACTGATCTTCATGTCTTAAAGTAATGATGGACTAAAATTCCACAAATTAACTCTTAACAAGGCACACCTGTTAAGTAAAATGCATTACAGGTGACTAACTCATGAAGCTTGTCGAGAGAATGCCAATAGTGTGCAAAGCGGTCATCAAGGTGGCTACTTGGAAGAATATAAAATATAAAGTATATTTAGATTTCTTTAACACTTTTTTTGGTTACTATATGATTCCATGTGTGTTATTTAATAGTTTTTATGTCTTCACTATTATTCTACAATGTAGAAAATAGTAAATAGTAAAAATTTAAAAAATAAAGAAAAACCCTGAAATGCGTAGGTGTGTCCAAAATGTTGACTTGAACTGTACTTCCAAGTAGTGTTGAGATGCACCCAGGGAAGTAACAATGTCTGCCCGATGCAGGCTGGGATTTTTGCTGTCAGCACACCTGATATAGGTGATGAAGGAAGATTCTCTTCGGTTCACTGAGGTAAAATGGAGGACGGGTCACTGAGGTAAAATGGAGGACAGGTCACCTGGGTAAAATGGAGGACGGGTCACTGAGGTAAAATGGAGGACTGGGTCACTGAGGTAAAATGGAGGACGGGTCACTGAGGTAAAATGGAGGACGGGTCACTGAGGTAAAATGGAGGACAGGTCACCTGGGTAAAATGGAGGACGGGTCACTGAGGTAAAATGGAGGACGGGTCACTGAGGTTAAATGGAGGACGGGTCACTGAGGTAAAATGGAGGACGGGTCACCTGGTCATTCTGTTATGCCTTCCTATGATTCTGTTATGCCTTCCTGTCATTCTGCTATGCCTTCCTAAGATTCTGTTATGCCTTCCTATGATTCTGTTATGCCTTCCTGTTATTCTGCTATGCCTTCCTATGATTCTGTTATGCCTTCCTATGATTCTGTTATGCCTTCCTATGATTCTGTTATGCCTTCCTATGATTATGTTATGCCTTCCTATGATTCTGTTATGCCTTCCTGTCATTCTGCTATGCCTTCCTATGATTCTGTTATGCCTTCCTATGATTCTGTTATGCCTTCCTATGATTCTGTTATGCCTTCCTGTCATTCTGCTATGCCTTCCTATGATTCTGTTATGCCTTCCTATGATTCTGATATGCCTTCCTGTCATTCTGCTATGCCTTCCTATGATTCTGCTATGCCTTCCTATGATTCTGTTATGCCTTCCTATCATTCAGTTATGCCTTCCTATGATTCTGTTATGCCTTCCTGTCATTCTGCTATGCCTTCCTATGATTCTGTTATGCCTTCCTATGATTCTGTTATGCCTTCCTATGATTCTGTTATGCCTTCCTGTCATTCTGCTATGCCTTCCTATGATTCTGTTATGCCTTCCTATGATTCTGTTATGCCTTCCTGTCATTCTGCTATGCCTTCCTATGATTCTGCTATGCCTTCCTATGATTCTGTTATGCCTTCCTATCATTCAGTTATGCCTTCCTATGATTCTGTTATGCCTTCCTGTCATTCTGCTATGCCTTCCTATGATTCTGTTATGCCTTCCTATGATTCTGTTATGCCTTCCTATGATTCTGTTATGCCTTCCTATGATTCTGTTATGCCTTCCTATGATTATGTTATGCCTTCCTATGATTCTGTTATGCCTTCCTGTCATTCTGCTATGCCTTCCTATGATTCTGTTATGCCTTCCTATGATTCTGTTATGCCTTCCTATGATTCTGTTATGCCTTCCTGTCATTCTGCTATGCCTTCCTATGATTCTGTTATGCCTTCCTATGATTCTGTTATGCCTTCCTGTCATTCTGCTATGCCTTCCTATGATTCTGCTATGCCTTCCTATGATTCTGTTATGCCTTCCTATCATTCAGTTATGCCTTCCTATGATTCTGTTATGCCTTCCTGTCATTCTGCTATGCCTTCCTATGATTCTGTTATGCCTTCCTATGATTCTGTTATGCCTTCCTATGATTCTGTTATGCCTTCCTGTCATTCTGCTATGCCTTCCTATGATTCTGTTATGCCTTCCTATGATTCTGTTATGCCTTCCTGTCATTCTGCTATGCCTTCCTATGATTCTGCTATGCCTTCCTATGATTCTGTTATGCCTTCCTATCATTCAGTTATGCCTTCCTATGATTCTGTTATGCCTTCCTGTCATTCTGTTATGCCTATTTTTCTTCCTCCAGAATATATATCTTATTCCAGAGTGGATAAATACAAACCAAATGCGAACGGAAAACAAGAGCCAGCCACCCCCACCCCCCGGTCGGAAGTTGAGAGTGCTTGTTTTGACATGGTATCTGTTCTTGGCAAGAACAACTACAACCCAGAGCCAAGTTAGCAGACAAAAAAAACATAACACAAAACACTAACCCCCCCCCTGGACAGACGCTAGTAGACTCAACTTTGCCACCATTGAGCAATATCTCAGAGGTGTACATACTTTATATATGGGTCAGTTTCAGCAGAATTTTGACAAAGTCAATTCTCTAAGATGACATCTGATCTTCATCCCGCCCAAACATGTTTTCGAATGGTAGACATGACAGTTTCCTCTCTCTGTCTCAACACATACTAGGAAGGGGAATGGTTTAGTTTCAGTTGTCTAATAAAGGCTTTACATTCTTAAGGATTTCACCAAACTCTATATTTGTTTCATTATATCTAGACAGGTAAGCACAAAATCCAATACTAGAACACAAGAATCCTGTTCATAGACTTATTCATTTCCATTCATTCATTGTTTCTCTGATGCCCTACCTACACTCCCACAATGGGCAGTCTCTCCTTAGGCATCTGCCAAACCACCCGCTATATTCTGCTAATAACCTCCATATTAGTGGTGCCCTCATTTGAAAAACTTTCGAAACTCAATTACAACAAAACCTCCTTAAACACAGGAATGACAGAGTAGCATAACTCTGTTTAGTATACCTCCATTCCAGTGACAGTTATAGACACAAGAGCTGTGTTTGAGTACACATACTAACACACTGTATACTACATAATGACTATATACTACATTCTATATACTATTAGGTCATTTTAGTGTACTGTAAATGAACGGTATCCTTTCAGTTGACGTACAAGTGCTTCGCCTGTCTACAGGAAGTTGATGCTGTTGCTATGCAACCTCTTGCTATAGCAAATTACTAGCTAGACATGTTACGACTTTGGGTGTGTTATTAAATTCAATCTGGAGTGCCAGAGTGCGATCTGGGCATTTATAAATTCAGATCATTGTTAGATTGTTAGATCGCTCTGACCGATGAGTAGGTTCGATCCGAGTGTTCTGACCTCAGAACGGCAGTCAAGCACCCAAGCTAACTGGCTAACTTGCTAGCTAATTATAGACACAAATGAGAGAAAACCTCACTTTGACCATTTTACTTACCATAGCACCGAGAGCATTGGTGATTGTAACTGTGCTACTGGCAACAATTTAATTACGTTTTTTTGCTGTCTTTTACTGACACAAGCCATATTCAACTGGCGTTGAGAGTTTGTAAATTCATCAGTTATTCTGTGTTCTGGCACAGGTACACTCAGACGAGAGTGCTCTGAAATCGGAGTAGATAGCCAATTTACGAACACACCCGAATGTCCATTGAGAACACACAACGACTATACCACTGAGGTAAACTAAGAACAGGAATAATCAAGTCAATAAACTTTGGGTAGTTAGTTAGATAGCATATAGTTAAGGTAGCTAGCTGACATACCGGTACATATTGCTGTAATGATATGCTACGCGGTTCATAAGGACAGCGTAGCAAACAAATTGCCAACAGAACGTGTAAGGTAACGTATTTGAAAAGTCATTACTTTATTACATTGCTCAAAATGTTCTTAACATTTGTCATAATTGGTTAAAGCAATGAATTTGTATCCGCTCTCGTTGGACTTTGGCTGCATATTTTCTGCCATTTTCTTCAAATCTGAAAATGTGAGGCCACGCCCATTTTCTCAAGAATGACATTATGGGCCCTAAAAGCACAGAAATAGTGTCTGCTGCTTGAATACTTTGTATTTTGGCAAATGTAGTACGACATCCAGGAACATTTGGCATACTACTGTAATATAGCCATACTACGATCTATAAGCATACCATTGTCATGACGTTGGCCTCTTTGGGTATAGCCAGCCCCATCCCCCTCTCGCTGCCTCCCCCTTGCCTCCTTCAACTAGGCTGCTGTGGTCAGAGAGACGTCGTAAATTCCTTAGGATCTCCTCATGGACACACAGTATAGAGAGAGTACATTTTCATAGAGAACAAAGGAATTCCTTCCACCTCACAGAACTTGAGGTACGAACAAATTTCATGTTCCGGAGAAAGTATAAAAGATCGGTGAAGAATCCAGCTACGAACTGGTCCATTTGTCACAACTTGGGGAAGCTCATGGGAGACGGTGTGGCCACTTTACCATAACGCTGTTTATATAATAGCCTCAGATATGAGGTTTACATCTAATTGTTGTATAATATGAATGAGTGAGTATGATACTGTTTACACAATTTTACAATGTGATTTTGGACTGTTTAATGAAGGACAACTCAAAAAGAGGATTGGAGTTAACTAAATCAGAAGACCGCCCCTGAGCCCAGTTAGGGTCAGGCGTCCTAGGACAGCCCTTTTCTGCCATTCCGAATAAAACCCAACTTTGAGAAATTATCACCAGACCATGTTTTCCTCCATTAGGAGGAGACACAGGTTGTAGACCATTGCTGAATCTTTTCACAATACCACGTGGTTAAACTCTTAGACTATCGATACCGACAGAATAAGAACAAGTCTTTGATATTAATTACTAGTCTGCAGCTAGGAATTCGTTATCATTGAACGTGAAGAACGACAACCACCGAGACATCCATTCTATAACAAATGAATGAATGTCACTCTGAACCAGCCACTATAACCACGACAGAGAGAGAGAGAGAGAGAGAGAGAGAAGAGAGAGAGAGAGAGAGAGAGAGAGAGAGAGAGAGAGAGAGAGAGAGAGAGAGAGGACGAAACTCTCCAACAGAAACAGAAACAAACTTTTCACCAGCGATCAAGAAGACACACTGAGCATAAATATATATATTGATTGCAATTGTTCCCGAAAGAGTGAGCGTTCATGTGTAAAGGATTAGCATTTCAATTGTTATAATTATCACTCTGTAGTGACTTTAGTCGACCCCCACTTCCCCTTTTGTCTAACAAGCCGCGATGCCGGTTTAGCCCACTAGGGCACATTCTCCTATCATTTCTTGTAACCACATTTACCTTGTTTGTTAGTTTGTTTATGCATTTCTGTGAATTACTTAGTTAGTAATAAATAAATGATTTAAGACAATTGATGTATGGATGACCCATAGTGAAGACTGGGTTCGTGCAGATAACCAACAATTTACGACGTTTGGAATGAGACTAACGTGAGGTAAAGTAAATCATTCATTCATTCGAAGACTAATTGATCAGATAAAATATCTGAAAAGTTATTTTAGGAAATGATAACTTTGTAATCTGAATATTTTTCCTTGTTGCCCCGACTTCCTAGTAATTATGGTTACATGAATAATCAGTCTAATCGCGTAATACTAATTACAGAGAATCTTTGATAAAAACTATGTCTTCAGTTAATGATAGTAAAGACACAACACTATATACTCAATTTACATCACAAATAGTACAGTTAGTGTGGTTAGTATGAGTATATGAACACAGCTAAGGTGAAAAGGGGCCAACAACTCAAAGAGTTTGTCTGCGTGCGAAAAGGCAGCAGTGTCACGAGTCCGACCGAGGGTGGTTTCCCTTCCCGGGCGGGTGGCGCTCGGCGGTCGTCGTCACCGGCCTATTAGCTGCCACTGATTGTCTTTCCTCCCCCTCCTTGTATGTTTATTGGTAGCACCTGTTGGTGAATGATTAGTTTGTCTTTATTAGACAGCCGGCCCGCCTGGTTGTTGTGTGGGATTAATGATTGTAACCTTCGGCTCTAATGTAGAGGAACGTGTTTGTTCCTGGTCGTGAAATTTCAGTTGTACCTTTCTCCTTCCCCGTGTTTGGGGCCGTTATTATTGTGAGCACCCTGTGGTGCGTTGGTGCATTAAAAGAGCACAGCCTTGCACTCTCTGTCTCCTGCGTCTGACTCCACACCCACGACACCCGGAGCATTACAAGCATATTAACTCTATAGTGCACTATTCTTGACCAGTAGTGATAAACCTATAGGGAATCTCAGAATCTGGTGTCAAATAGGTCAAAATGAATTGCAGTGTATAAGAACTAGGGTGCCATTTGGGATGTAACCCTTGTCAGTCTGATGCTACACAGATACACATCGTGAAAAGCAAAGCCAGTTCTCATTGAATAAGCAAACCCTATGGAGTCCTATTTTTATTAGAGATCTGCACGGCACCACTACTTTAGTAACTGTCCAGTCTAGCAACAGTAAGAGATGGGGAGTGGACACTCACTCACGTAATTACCAGAGACAGTGGAGCGAAGTAAAGGGCTCCTGTATTACAAGCTTTGCTACTTCCTGTCATAACAACCATCAATCAAACCAACACAAGAGGAAAGATGAGAGATGGTGGTGTGTGTGTGTGTGTGTGTGTGTGTGTGTGTGTGTGTGTGTGTGTGTGTGTGTGTGTGTGTGTGTGTGTGTGTGTGTGTGTGTGTGTGTGTGCGTGCGTGTGCGTGTGCGTGTGCGTGTGTGTATGTGTGTGTGTGTGTGCGTGTGTGCGTGTGCGCGTGTGTGGGTGTGTGCATGTGTGTATGTGTGTGTGCAAAATATGCTGCTAGTCCATTGGCAGAACACATTTGGGGGGAATGATACATTTAAAATGTCACTGTGTTCCAATCATAATGCATATGATAATGATAATCCACTGGCTTCCAGTTGAAGCTCGCATCCGCTACAAGACCATGGTGCTTGCCTACGGAGCTGTGAGGGGAACGGCACCTCAGTACCTCCAGGCTCTGATCAGGCCCTACACCCAAACAAGGGCACTGCGTTCATCCACCTCTGGCCTGCTCGCCTCCCTACCACTGAGGAAGTACAGTTCCCGCGCAGCCCAGTCAAAACTGTTCGCTGCTCTGGCCCCCCAATGGTGGAACAAACTCCCTCACGACGCCAGGACAGCGGAGTCAATCACCACCTTCCGGAGACACCTGAAACCCCACCTCTTTCAGGAATACATAGGATAGGATAAAGTAATCCTTCTCACCCCCTCCCCCCTTAAAAGATTTAGATGCACTATTGTAAAGTGGCTGTTCCACTGGATGTCTTAAGGTGAACGCACCAATTTGTAAGTCGCTCTGGATAAGAGCGTCTGCTAACTGACTTAAATGTAAATGTAAAATGTAATGCATATACTGTAATTAAACATTTAGAAGTCAGCATGTTCCCATCAAATGTGACAACCCGTGTAATTGGACAGGGAGGATGATTGAGGGGGGAAGGTGATTCAACATGGACAGGGAGAGAGAGAGAGAGAGAGAGAGAGAGAGAGAGAGAGAGAGAGAGACCTGCAAGCTAGACAGACAGATCTAGACAATGTGAGTGAGTGAGTGAGTGAGTGAGTGAGTGAGTGAGTGAGTGAGTGAGTGAGTGAGTGAGTGAGTGAGTGAGTGAGTGAGTGAGTGAGTGAGTGAGTGAGTGAGTGAGTGAGTGAGTGAGTGAGTGAGTGAGTGTCCCTTCCCCTGTAGTGTGGTCTCAATCAACTCCAGATGGGGTGGATTGACCTGGCGAGGGCTCTCCGTGCTGGCATTCGCCTCCAGCCAAAAGCCCCAGTGAGCCCAAGTCCCACTTCCCAAAGACAACAGAGAGGGAAGCAACACAGACGGATAAGATCTCTGTAACAGACCTGACAGATCATGACTGAGCCTTTAGGATCCACTGGGATCTCCTGTACTAACCCTGGACCAGTCCACTTAGTTAGGCCTGCAGTAATCTCTCTCTCTATCCTCTCTCTATCAAAT